>NC_046378.1:31643638-31943638 GCF_011125445.2 Fundulus heteroclitus
TACATATGGCTTCCATACACCTCTCAGATTTCTTCTTTTTTTTTTAATCACGGCTTAATGGCAGACTTTATATCAACAAGAAACCCAAGTTTAAGCCCTGTTTGGATTTTTTTCTCTCTCTCGCATATCTTAGGACTTGAAATTCTTACATTCACTAAATCTTTATTCTTTTAAAGGTGATTGCATATTAGGGCCGCTCCTCCCAGCTGTCCTACCATGCCAGCTTTGAGGGCAGAGCTGCAGGGTTTACTAATGTGCGTGAAATACTATCCCTGACATGAATGTTATTGACAAACCTGGCTGGACATTTGGGGCAGTGAACTGTCAGTATATTTAATGCAGATTCATCTCCTTTATCCCACTGGTCTTTCCAGAACACTCGAGCTGTGTCATCTTGCCACACTCCAGCTACCACCCAAATATATAGTGACACTGATTATGCAAATCTGTATCTTGTTTTCCTCCAATACCTGCATTAGGAGTCTGCTACATTATTGAGGTTGAGATACGGGCCCTTCAGAGAGGAACCAAGTGGAAATCTGGGGAAATCTTTTACATATTTTCATTTCTACACATCACAACAGTTGTCACATTAAGTGAGAATCAGATGAGGAAAAAGCTTTGATGTTTAGGCATACATTCTAAACCTTTGCAGGGTGTAAAAGGATTAAAGTGTAAATAAAAGTGCAGATTTGGGCATGTCTTTCGGTCACACAGTTCAGATTTTTTTTCTCCGCATGGCTTTGTAAATTTAAACACTCAAGTATTAGTTTCATTTCACAGTGTGTGGGCACACCTGAGTTTTTTGACATAAAAGGAAAACACCCACTGTGTCCTACTTTTTTTGCTTTAAAGGAACAGACTCCTTAAACTATAATAGTGTCTTTTCAAAATATTATATTGTGACTGTTTCATATCAGTTACCACTTCAACTTTCTCAACCAATAATAGTTGGGCTTTTTCTTAAACCTTTAACAACCTTTCAGAGTCTTGCTTTAATTTCCTTATTGCTGATTAAATGAAATATGGTGCACGCGTTTTGTCAATTACTCAGGCATTTTCATTAATAGCGTTACTTAGTCGTTGTTTGATTTTCATTCTGTAAACATAGATAACATGTAATTTATACTGTTTAAAAAAATAAACCTCCTGCCATACTGTTTCTTGCTTCTTTGTATAACACTGTCCATTGGAAACACGTTATGGAGGCCTACTAAGGAAATTAATGTGATTTTCAAGTTCTGCCATCTCTTTGAAGAATGTGCTGCTTTTTGTTTCTTAATAGTGCATGTATAGTGGGATCAAGGATGTGAAATTCAGTTTTTCCGCTGCGTTGAGGATGTCACTTTTTGATTAATTTACTTTTATTTAGATTTTATGAATCAGCTGGCCGTCTAAGAATAAAATAAATGTCATTCCAAGGTAAGTGAATGTTAATCAACGCATAGCTCAGCTTTGTTACTGGGTCATTGCTAACCTTGCCTGCAAGCTGAATTCTCGCGGTATTTGTGTGTTCACAAACACACGCAAATCCATCTTGTCCCGCTCCTGTCTCAATCTTTTGGCTCTAAAACTAAAAACAGTTCAGGCCAATCACATTGCAGTATTATGGTTTAAGGCGGGACATAGGATCCCACAGAGGAACCAAAATAAACATGGCAGCATGGGAGGATGCAAGCGTAGCTGCTGCTGTCACATCTGTTTTGTCAGAATCCATTATTTCTTCTTTGAAAGAAGAACAGCAAGAACTGCCTTGACCAGCAGAACTCGTTTTTGACTCAGACTAACCTTTGGTAGGCGGCCACTCGGAAAGTTCTATTGAATGTCCCGCCTTTCCCCCGAACGCATTCAAAGGAAGCAGCCAGTACATTATCAATCTGGAATGCCATGTTAGGTCATTGCTGCAATGTTTGAAAACTGTTTGTATCAGTTCTGTACCAGTGTCACAGCGGTGCGATTTACATGGAGTGTGACAGATGTGTTCATGTAGCAGAACGCTTTGTCCTTACCAACACTGTGACAGGTTGGTTTACCTTGCTAGCAAATTGTTTATGCACAATGTCAAATGTAAAGTAAACTGATGCAGGGGCATTGTATTCCTTCCTATGTCATAAAAACAAAAGGTAGAAAAGCAACAGTGTGAGAGAGGTGTTATAGCATCTAGGTCCATTTTTTCTTCTTTTTTTTGCTTTTTAAAAGACATTTGTGGCTTCAGTGGCCTTTATTTGACAGTTGGCAGACAGGAAATGGGTGCAGAGGGAAGGGGAACGACATGAGGCAAAGGTCTCTGGATCAGGACTTGAACCCATGACAACCTCGTTGAGACCTCCACACATGTGCCACCAATGCGGCCCTAGGTCCATGTTTCTTAAATGGTGTTGTGAGTACCACTGGTAATACCACTGGTTCTCAAGCTAAATATTCTTACTGATAGACGTGTTAGAAAATGGATGGATGGATGGATGAACTGTTGCAAGCTGACCTTTGATGTAAAGCTTTTAAGCACATGAAAATGGGATAAATGGGTCAAACACATTGATTTTATACAACTCGTCAACAGGAAGTCGTAGTGTAAAATGTTTGAAGGAGAAACAGTAGCGAGTGACAGTGGACCAGGTGGACTACGACTTATTTTGGGTTACATTCACCACCCATTCACGCTCAGAGTCGGAACTTGAATCTATATTTTTGTTCATTTTCTAACTCATTATGCTAACAACTATTAGCATTACAAGGCAATATCAAAAACATGTTTCTTTGCATAGTATGCATTAAAATACTGTAGCAACACCAAAAGAGTAACATGAAAGGAGAGTGACTTAATTTCGATACAAACACTAGCACAAATAAAACGTTTATTTGTAGAGCGATACCTAGGTCTTACATCCATGGCAGCCTTGTTGGATTTTGTGTGGGCTGTAAAGAACCAACTTTGCCATTCAGACTATGGAAAACTGCCTGGTTTATTTTTATAAACTGTGTCTGCAACATCAGACAATTACATTTCTCATTCTCATTGAATAAGAAATGCAATTGTCTTTTTTTTACCACCATATTAAATTAACATGCAGTGCTAATGATAATTGTTTATTTGTTTGGTTTTGTATGATGACATGTAAGTCTGGTTGTACAGATGTTTTAAACTGTCTGGATTGTGGTGGTACCTTGTGGGACTTGTGGCACTTTTCAAACCTACTAATTGTTCTAAACAATTAAAAATTAGGGTGACACAAGAACATTTCAACGAGAAGAACCTTGAAGATTGAATGTCAGTGTTTTAATAATGTGTTACCTAGACTTTTGATCCTTTTTAGAGAGAGATTATATTACTGATGCTTCTCACCTTGTGCTCTATGCCTTCAATGTTCTTCCACTTAACTCGGTCTTGTTCCCTGGCCTCTTTGTTGCCAGGCTTTATTCTTTTCTTTTTGGCTCCCCTGACTGCTCAACCTCTTCACAGATATGGCCCATATTGCCGTGGGTCAGCCATTGAATACAATACTGTATATACACAGTGTGTGCTGATCCCCCCAAATTGCCATGTGTGAAATCCATCCCACTCGCTCCTGAGGGAGTAGTCATATCATTCAAAATGAAACGGCCTCCCGTATCCTCCCCTTATTCTTCGAGTACACCGTTCCACTATGGCCGCCTGGGACCGTGCAGTTGTGAGGCTTTATAGTGGAAGCCTATTAGACAAATCTGAGAAGAATGCTGCAGAGGTGCCGCGATACCAGGTTGTCAGTGTGCGCCACACTCTCATATAAACATATCAGTCATGCTGACTTGGAGGTCTCACTGAATTACATTATTGTCCTATTTTAGTATAAATGCACGGAAGGGGAATTGCATCCTTCCAAATGGGAGAAAATTGCATCAGGTTTTAGGAAGACTGCTTCGTTAGAGTTATTAATAACATCTGTCATTGTGTCTGAGTCGATGCGCAGGGAAAAGCTATTCAGAAGTCAAATATGATTAGAATCTATTTCCATGAACGAAGTGGCACCCTGTGGCTTATAAGCATATTGTCCTCCATTTACGCATCTGTACATTATTTTACGAGTTGAAACCTAAACGCCGCTGTCACCTGCGCATGCCCCCCGCCACACCTCTCGCAATTCTCTCCGCTTCTCTTCTCTAAAGTTCCGAAACGGAGCCAGTAAAATCAACGATGTACGGAAAAAGCAAAGCAACCGCAAGAGAGGACGAGATGTTAAATGGTGTTATGGCCGTTATAATGGAGAGGTGTATCCGCTTGCAGCTGGCGGAGCGGCGCATGCGCTCGTGTCCTCTAATGAGCCTGCATTGAGGGACCTGTGTGGAAACAAAAGGCTGCGCTTGTCGACCACACCAGATTCCCTTCACCCACCCCTCTTCTTGCTCCCCCTGCGCCGAGCGTGACAGACCAAGAGCAGAGCGCCGGTCCCTTCCTGGTGGTGTGATTAGATTGGGGCCGAAGTCTCCAGCTGGCAGGCCTGTCTGTGACTGGAGGCGGCCGTCCCCAGCGCTTGTCACTGCCTGACACCTCTGACAGGCAGGGGACAGCTTCAGCAGACAGGTTCATTAAATGGCATTTTTTACAGCTGGGCCTCTAAAAATGAGGGCTGGGCTTTGTCAAATCCCCAAGTCTACAGGGGCCGGTGCGTGTTAGTTTAGACCAAAGCTTTGTTGTTATGACATTTTTTTTTTTTTTTTTTTTTGATCTGGGCAGTTTGAAATAAGCTTTTCTTTTCGCCTCTTTAGCCTCTCTTTTTTTGACAGCTAGCCTTTTGGCCTGTACTTTGTCACGCCGGCAAACCGTTCGCGTTAGCCGTGCGCCAAGAAAAATGCGGCGCAGAAACACTATGTGGCTAATCATTTTACTGCTTCATTCGATGCATTACCCATATTTTGGTCGTGGAGACCTTTAAAGCAAGGTCTGACTGAACCATCTTCTATTTTTATTACTTTGCAGTTTTTTTTTCTATTGTAGAAATGTAAAATAGAACCAAATGAAGACCAAACTACTGACATCTACAATTCAGAGGCTCAAAACAGCTTGCTATGTCTTGAGTGAGTAAATTGTGGCCTTCATATGATTGCACATCTGTGTGCCTTGCTGTAAAGCAATGTTTTCAGGAGTGCAGAACATCTGGCTCCAGATGAAAAGGGGGGTGGGGGGGAGAGAGAAAATGCTGCCTTCCCTCCGAGAGTGGCTGCTGGCCCTCATAATGCCTGCAGCTCTGTAGCCATCTCTCCATCACCTCCCTCTCCCTGTTTCTCCTCCACTCTGCTAGCCGGCTCCTCGGGGCTCTGCTGTCTCTATGACAACTGTTTGAGTAGGGGGTTGCAGAGGTGTCAAGCAGGGGCGTTACTAGTGGAAGAGCACCAGAGATGCTGCGCTGTACATTCAGCATCTCCACCTAATCCAATTTTAATTGAGCTCAAGAGATTTTGGCTGTGGCGCGGAGGTCGGGCATGAGCTATTCCACGGAGAAATTAAGGCGGCCCAGCTTGTGCTGTACTCTTCCAGTCTGTCACTATTTTAAATGAGCATTAGCATCAGACCTAACCCAGCACACCATCATGGTTGCTTATTTTCCTCCCTGCCCACTCCACCTTAGTCACACCACCTTACACACACACACACATACACATACACACACGAGGACACCCACACAGTCACTAATGTGCTGCAGGGTTTCACTCCCCTGCTATATCTTTATCCTTCCACAAATTCATTGTCTCTGAAGTGCACCGATATGTGATAATAAAAAAAAAAAAAACCTTGAGAGCTCATGAAGCTTCTCCACAGCTCAGACTGTTGTAAAGAATCGTTCAGTGAGACGGAAGGAAGGTGGAAAGGTGTGCAAGGGAATCATTCTCACCTGTCAGAACATGGGTCTTGATTTTTCCGTGTGTGGACTGTTTTTTGTCCTCTGGTGCTGCATACAATAATGATTCTTTGTCTGCTCTTTCTTTTCCAACATGGTGTGGCTTTTTTTTATTGATTATGTATGTGTCACTAACCTGGGGGGCTGTTTTGGTGACTACTTCTTTTTTGGTCCGGCGAATGGTGTAAACCAGCAGATAAGTGTGAAAGAGAATCTGTCGGCAGCTGCATGTTTTGTTCCAACATGCCTCGAGTTGTGTTGTGTTGTCCCTCTAAATATTTCTCACTAGGTCAAATAAGAATTGAAGCAACCGGAGCTATACTGGTCACCTCAGTCAGCATTATACTTTTGTTTAGGTGCATCGCGTTTCAGATCTAGTTATGCATTGCTGCCAGCAGCCTAAGAAGAAGAAAATCTGCCTAACGGTTTTTATTTCCACTGCTGGGTTGGACCCACTTTTGCCTGCAGAACCGCTTTCTTGATTTGTGCCAATTTGTTGGCTGCACATTGATTATGCAAACTGCCCATCCGACTATATTGCAAAGTTGCTCAATTGGATTGAGATCTGGAGACAGTAGAGGCTACTGGAGCAAACTGCACTCATTACCGTGTTCAAGAGATCAATTGGAGATGACATGAGCTTTGGAACTCTGTATTGTCATGTGCAGGTAGCCATCAGAAGATGGTTACAACGTGGTCTGTAAGGGATTGTCATGATCAGCAACAATAGGCATCTGCACTTTTGATGAAAAATTGAAGTCCTTTCTGCTGGAGCCAAATTTTGTTCTTCATATATCAATATTTAGAAACAGAAATGTTCCTCTCTGCCATCAATTCCCCATTTAAGCTGTTTTCGTGTATGACGGGCATTTATTTGAGCTCTTGGGAGAATTCTGCATCGGCCTAATCCAAGGCGCTCACAAGCCCCCGCCTTGCCCCCCCCTCCCTACTCTTCCATTTAAGGCGCCATGTAGGCCAAACCGTTGAACATTTCTCTGACCCGTCGAATCAGACAGACAAGTAATGTCAGTGTTTGTAGAAACGTTGGCATTGTTTGGTTCAAAAAGTAGCCACAATACTTACTATTATAGCATCGCTGAACACATTGGGCTTCTGGCCCGATGTTTTCATTAAAAAAGGGGGGGGGAGGGCTTTTAGGTGGTCAAAACACTTGCCTTTTCATATAAAGAGCATCTGTGCATGACGGATAACCTACACGGGACAACAAAAGTAGAAAGCTCGCATCCATTTTTCTGGAGAATGTCAGATAGATTTCACAATAAAGTGTTGGAAAATAAAAACAAACATACAATATTTGATCAATTTTATGATCTCAGCTTCGTGGCCAAAACTCTTTCCTGTGTATGATCAGCCACCTATAGTCAAGTAGATCTTTACATGCAAGCATTTACTTCACAACTAAAGTAATTAACATTACAAACTAATGAGGCTAAATGTAATTCTAGGGAGCAGCATGCAATAAATAATGGATAAATAGGGATATGATACTTAGCTGTTTGACTGGTTATCATTAACTGCTGCCTTTCTTCTTTTGTGAATACCTGCATTTTATAGAGAGTATTATACGCTTTATTGTTTCTCAAGTTAGAGTATTCTTTAAGGAATATTTAACATATTGTTTGGTTATTAGAAGGCATGCACAGTGTGGCCCTGCTGTATCTGATTTTGCCTGGTATTTATTTATTTGTTCAATCTGATAAATTCAGTTACCGTGTTTGATTAGACATGTATAGATTGTGTTAACTGTTGTGGGAAATAATGATAACTGATCCCCCAGTTACTTATTAAATAAAAGGAAACCGTGACTCCATCAAGTTCCATCATTTTTTTGAAAGCTAGAAGAGAGATAAAGAACGGCCCAATGGGGGCCCCCCACCACCCCCCCCAAAGAAAATCTGATTTGTGGGACTAATTCGGATACATATCGGATTTTTCAAAGCGTCCGCAGTCTGAACGGTCATGTCACATTTCACCCGTCTTTCACATCCCTCTCCTGTCTCTCACTACACATTCACACACAGCAGTAGCAGTTAGCGCTCCATAGGAGACCATTGTTAATAGCTGTGCTGCTTTCTTCTTACCTTATTTAGTCTTGCTATGATGTGGTCTTAATATCGTCGGCTCCCGTTGCTCAACAGCGTTCTAATAACAACAAGGAGAGACACCGACCGGTATCCCTGTTTTTTCTTCTTCTTTTTTTAAAAAGTAAACTTTATTGAACACTTCTAGAAACAATGACATACACCATTACTTCCGCAAACTCTGCGTTGCTGTGTGATGCCTTCTGCTATCTGCGCATGCGGGTTGAACCGCTCACACAGAAGTATGGTGGCTGTTGCATTTAATAGTAGCATGAATGACCACTCCCCAAAAAATCCGATTTCAGCAAAAAAGTCAGAATTGAGCATCAAGACCTGCAGTGTGAACGTAGCCATACACACCTGATAATCCAAACATTTTCAATCCCGCACAGAAAATACGCAAACGTTGACATTGATGAACCAGGGAAGAGTGAAGCCGATAGCAGGCCTTTCTTGTCCTCCTCTCTAAGTGCCTCTGCTCACATGTTTTAGAGGAGATAGGTCAGAGGTGATCATAGAACCCAAGTTGAAATGTTTCCATTCACATTAACAAAAATAAATATGTAAGTTAAATACATCCTACAGTGTTTTTTTTTTTTACTTTATTTTATGAATACATTTGGCAATGGGTGTCCTTTTTTGCTGCTTTGAAAAATATCTGAGCACCACTCTGCACACGTTTCTTTTGTTCAGTAACAGTGGCTGTGCAAACACACTCTTTACTGATTTATGTATTTATATGCAATTAAAACACTGAATTTACAGTTTAGCAGTCCTTATGTTCTGTACCTTTGTGTTCAACATTAATTTAGTTGATAAATTATGATGTAGCTATAATAACTTTCATGTTCATCCTTGTTACCACTCCTAGGTCCTGGTGTACACTGATGGTTTGCACGGGAAGTGGATGTTCAGCGAGATCCGGGCAGTCTTTTCCAGACGTTACCTACTGCAGAACACTGCAATGGAGGTCTTCATGGCCAACAGAAGTAAGGAATGTAGCAAATGAAGCATTTTAATTTTTTTTTTTCCCCAAATAGTTTTATAGTAATCACATATTCTTTTGTTTGCAGCGTCTGTTATGTTCAACTTTCCTGACCAGGCCACGGTAAAAAAAGTGGTCTATTGTCTCCCTCGAGTAGGGGTGGGCACCAGCTATGGACTTCCACAAGCAAGGTAGGATAAGAAATGCCAAGTGAAATTAAACCAAATCTTGCTAGTGTTATAATGAATATCTGGCCACAGTTATCTTTAAGACGCTGTATCGTGGTGCTTCCGTTCAGCCTGGAACAACTGAGTTTATTTGTAGTCCCATGGCTCCAGACACAGAAGTGGATGTTCACTGACCCTGACTGAACTGACCTAATTCTCCAACTGAAAGCTTTGTATAGCCAGGCCAATGACCACAGAAAAAAGGAAAAGAAACAGAGAATCCCTTTAGGCTTTCATGGTGCTAACAGGCCATTTAATTTACTGCTCAAAAACAAACAGTCGAACATTCAGGATATATTATGCAAGTGCTATCATTGCATAAACCTAATTAGCATTTTGCTTTCTCTAAATACCACTTCAATTCAGGCTATTTATACAGTTTAAATTCACAACATATGCCATCTCAAAGCATTCACAATAAAAAAAAAAAAATCAGTCGAACCATACGGAGAGATTCCAAGTCAAGTACACATATTCCAATTGATACTAGTTATTAAACAATGGAGTTAAGTTCAGTTTATTATTCAAATTGGTTAAAAGATCTTCTGTTTCAGGAAACAGGGTAGAATGCATCAAGTCATTGACTTTCAGTATTCAGTCCTCCTGGTTGAGCATGTAGCCACAGTTGACAGCCGCGTGCATTGTGTCGTTGACTTTGCAGCAATCCCTCATACCGAGCATGCATGTAGCCACAGTAAAAGCTCAGCCAATAGCTATGTCTATGAGTAAGACAGAGTTAAACACTGAGAGACAACGCCAAGCCTTCTTCATATATGAAGTTGATGGCAGCAATAGCTCAGACAATGCACCCCTCCAGAACAATATCACAGCTAAACAGAACACCAGGTCATTAATATTCTTTGAAGAGAAAAAAACAGAGAGAACATTAAGTTACAAGTATAAATAACAACAAATAATGCACATTTGGATAGCTGTAGGATAATGTAGCAGAGTGAGGAAAACTGATCATTATATCCTCCTTTCGCCAAGGTCTCTAGCAGCATAGCTATAGAGATAGACCAGGATACCCTAGGCTACTTTAACTACAAGCTTTGTCAAAAAGGAAAGTTTTAAGCCTAGTCTTAAAAGTAGACAGGGTGTTTGCCTCACGGACCAAAACTGGGAGTTGGTTCCACAGGAGACGAGCCTGATAGCTAAAATATCTTAACCTGACAAAAGCCAGACGTATGTCGCTCCGCCTAGCTCCACTCACATACATCTGGGACACCGCCATAGGAATTGCCTTTATTGAAGGCTGGGCCTTATAAAAAATGCTTGCATATGATTGTATAAGCCACTTGTCTGTCATTTTTATCGACGTGCTATTTCAACCACTCACACCGAAGCTAACCCGTGTCAAAACTTTCCTGGTCAAAACTTTAACACCAAGGTTGTTTTTTTACTCTAGTACCAGAGGCCAATTTAATACCATCCAAATTAAGTGATTGACTAAAAAGTTTTTGTTCCAAAGGCGACAACTCCTGTATCATCTGAATTTAAAAGCAGAATCTTTAATGTCATCCAGGCTAATGTCTTCAAGACAAGTGGCTGGATTCATCAGGATTTAAGGATAAATATAGCCGAGTGTCATCAGCATAACAGTGGAAATTTAACCCATACCATCGGATCCTTTTACCAATTGGAAGCATATATATATATATATATATATATATATATATATATATATATATATATATATATATATATATATATATATATATATATATATATATATATATATATATATATAGTAAGGAGAATTGGCCCAAGTGTTGAAACCTGTGGAACTCTACATGTAACCCTGGAGTTTGAAGGAAATTCATGACGGTTTTGAATCCAGTACTGAAATCTTATAAGTCCTACTAATAGCAGTTTTGACTTTATGGGATTCTTCATAAATAAAATGTATGCTGAGAGCTGAGGTAATGGATCGCTCGACAGAGCCATGACATTGTGTAACTGTCTTGGAATGGAAACCATTCAACACTACATTATTTTTTTTAATTTGCACCTGGGTATTTTGTGTTTATTGTTCCCAGTGTAATAATTATTGGAAGTAAAACTCAAAGGTCATAGTCAGAATCCAGGTGATTCATTTATTTCAAACAGGGGTGCCCAACTCAAGTCCTCAAGAGCTACTTTCCTGCAACGTTTGAAGCGTCCCTTTTCCAACACACTTGAGTCATATAGCTGAATCCCTTCATCAACATCTCATTCAGCTCAGAAGAATCCAGCTGGAACACGGATGCACCAAAAATCTGTAGGATGTTAGCTCTCGAGGACTGGAATTGGGCACTCCTAGCTTAAAGCATTGCCTAAGCTTATACCTTTTGAGGTTTTTAAATATGTTGAGAAACATTTCAATCTGTCAGAAACCTTATGTCCAACTCTTGTTTTTGGTGTTTTTTTAGGCGTATCTCCCTGGCGACCCCTCGGCAGCTTTTCAAATCCTCCAACATGACCCAGCGTTGGCAGAGAAGAGAAATCTCCAACTTTGAGTATCTAATGTTTCTCAACACCATAGCTGGTAAAGTTTTAATGAGGACAGTTTCCTGATTTCCAAGTGAAATTCTGTATTTGAATCTGTAAAATAGCTGAATGCATAGAAATAATGAACTCAGGGTGGGGTTTTTTTTGTTTGTTTTTGCAGCCATCAGTTAAATTTATTGGTTTTGATTTGTTTTCTTCCTTGTCCAGGTAAACTTAATGACCTGTGATAGTTTTAGGTTTTCATCTATTAAATGAGTGAATCTTTCCAGAGTAACTCTGTATAGTTAGCTAGCAAGATCAATACATTTTATTTGTCAGTGGTGCTGGGAACATATACTAAGTGGGCTCAGGTATGTCGTATTTGTTTAAGAAACCATGGTGACTTTGGGCGATACTCAACACAGTAAACTTCGCTGTTCATGAGTATCTGCCGTTTGAAGCACAAAAAAAAAAAAACAGCCGCTGTGGATTTTGCCAGATAATTAGTGCCTGGTTTTGTGAAAGTGTGCACGAGTGTCTGCAGAGTTGAAAGGTTCTGTTGTCGACTCTCTGATCTGAACTGTGACTAACAGGAAAGGCACGAACAACTGCACCCTACTCTGCTCAGAGAGGTGTCATCCTCTCTGTCGCTGCATATTCATGCATATTTATATTTAGCTTGTGCTCGAGAGTCGATACATTATTGTCAGCTAATTAGATGTAAGGCAGACACAAAAACATGCCCAAAATTCATTAAAAATCCCTAGTAATGACCTGAGCTGCCAGATATGTCAGAATAGTGTGGAGTGGGAGACAGGCGGGGGGTGAAGTGCTGGGAAGAGGCGCGAACAGGACGACTTCTTCTAATTAAACACTATTCCACTGTTAATAACATCCTGCCACCCTAACTCTGGACTTAGCACTACTTGGTTTCACCACACCAACGCCCGACTCCATCCTCTGTGCTCAGCCTGCTGTTTCCTTTCCAGTGTGTACCATTAACCTTGATAATTATGCTCTCTTGCTTCCCCCAGACCTTTTCGGCTTCTCTGAAGAAGCCTTCTCACTGACTAGCCTGTCAAAAACTTAGATTGCTTTGGCACATTTAGATTTTCTTGCCAACTCGCTGCAACAACACAGCTACTCTATTGGTTCAATTTGAAAATATTTTGCAGTTAATCGTTAAACTCTTTTTCAAGGTGCTGTCAAGTACCTGAAAGAGCAAAGCATTCTTTTTAATGAAGGAATGTTCGTCATGTCATACTGTAAATGGTCAAAGAATTAATTGGCTTATCTGTCATATGTTTCATTTTTATCATAAAATGTTATTAATATATATAATTCATGCTCCAAAATGTGTTTTAAGGACTCCATTTAAGGACCCCGTTAATTGGACAATGGAAATCTAACCACATATCATTATGTTCGTATGTGATTCGCTTCAAAATGTCAGTAATTTTCTGTAATCTTCAGGAATTACTTTAACCAGTAGTTCTAGAGTTTTTTTTACACATTGGCTGATATCTCTTATTTTCAGCTCAGTCTTTTTCTATGAAATATATACTTGAGTTACTCAAGCACAATGTAAAAGAAAATAAAATAAAATTCACAGCAGTAATTTTAAGTTGTGCCTATTAGCCCTCAATGATTTCCAGTGTAACTATTACACAACCAATATTCTTTTTTACATTTAGTTTATTTAAAAAAAGAATAAAGCATACATTTAAAAGATGTTCCTAAGAAACAAATAAATAGTTTTTTCAAGTAGTTGACAGGATCTCTGAGAAATATAAATATTCAGCTGCTCTACAATGCCCTAAAAAACTGTTTTGCCCCCTAGAGATGTCTTTTGTTTTTGCTTTTCTGACAGACTTACATGTTTTAGATCATTAAACTTTGATATCAGACAAAAATAACCTGAGTAAATACAAGGAAGAGAGCTTTTGAATGAATAAAAAAAAAACAGTTTATCCGTCCATTAGTATAAGAAAAAGATGCCAAAATTAACCCGGATTAAATATTATTATATATTATAAAATACTATTTCACCTTTATATATAAAGGTAGTCTCACTTAGACAGAAGTTCTCATTTGAAAGAAAGACACATTGGAGGGTTGATGTAACGGCATCTCAGCTGGATAGATGTCTAGGCTTGATTAGGCGTCTTCAGAATATTTATTTTGTTAAACTGAACCATGCAGCGTTTTTGGTGTCTTTAGGATTATTGTCCTGCTCTGGAATCCAAAAACATTTGAAGTTAAACCTATCAATGACCAGACATTCTACTTCAGGTTTTTTTGATTTAGAGCAGAATTTATAGCTTCATTAATTATGACATATAGTTCAGGTCCCGAATAAGCACTGAAACTTAACCGCATCACCCTACTACCACCATCATTAACAAAATGATGTTGTATTTCTGAAATGCTGCAAATTTTATGCCAGTTCTAAAGGAAAAGAAAACTTCCAAAAAGTCCCACTTTTCGGTCTTAATCTACAAAATTGTTTCCCAAACCTCTTGATGGTCATCAATCACGAGAGAGCAATTCGTTTTGGTCTTGAAACTCACTCAAAAATGCAATTTTTGTAGAAAACTGAGGTCAGTCGGGTGTGCAGTGCTTTAGATGTTTTTCTGATATCTTCTGTGACTTTCTAAATGACTCGGTAATACGCCTGAAGAGTCCTAAAGCCTTATTGATGTCCTTATACTCCTTTCTTGACTGACAAATGTTGATGTGTTTTTATTTTTTTTCCTGAATTTCTTTATAACTGGACTGGGTGGTTTTTTTTTAGTCTCACAGACTAAACAAAGCACCTTTGCCAGCACAAGTATCATTTCACACAAATGCAACTTGGGGTTCGGTGTCTTGTGGCAGGGGGGAAGCTAGAATCAAACTCACAACTTTCCAATTATCAGACAACTAATTATCCCTACAGATGCACAGGTAACATGTTCTATCCATACTGGCTGTTTTTTTTTAACTAGAATTTCTTAAAAAAAAAAAAAAGTAAAGCACTATTGACAACCTTGAATTCACTCTTAATTTTTCCCATGAGTGCCTGACACATGCTTTCCCTCTGAAAATCTGATTTCCTCTTATTGGACACAAAGGAAGCTGACATCCAGCATATCAGCAGTTCAGAACTGCAGTGACATCAAAGGCATTTAGTATCATTAATCTATAGCTCTATAATTACAACCACTCAACGCGCAGACAGGCCTCTTGTGACTTTCACCTTTTATTGACAACTCACACTCAGCAGCTCATGTCAAGGGAAACAAAGAAAACGTTCTCACATTCTCTGGTTTACATTGCCTTGCAAAAGTGCTTATACCCTTTGCAAATGTTCATATTCTGTCACATTGCAGTTAAAATTGCCTTATGTGATAGGCCAACGCAGAGTGGGGCAAAGTTTTAAAATGGATGGATTTTGAAGCATGCTTTTCAAAATTTTGCAAGGACAAAACTAATTATTTTATGATCAAACTCTGCATTAAACTTCTTGCAAGCAGGGTCCCTGAATTGCCTGAAAAGCCTTGCATTTAATTAAGGGAATCAGAGAAAAGGGCCCTTAAATAATGCAAACTACACTTTATTAGAGAAACATTTTGAAAACCACGTAAGCTTCCACTTCTCCGGCATGTGCTGGTTTGTGTTTCATGTAATATCCCAATGACATACACAGAGGTTTGTGTTTGTAACATGAGTAAATGTTCAGGGGGTATGAATAATGTATAGTCGTATTGAAGAAAATGTGTCTAATAGAGCTCTGAGATCAGGGTTTTGCCAATACTGCATGCTGATCCACACACGGGCCCAAATGTGCGCTCCACTGCTTGTTTTTCTTGCCGTATTTCATCACTCACAGATTTCTTTGTCTGCCAACTGTCTCTAGGGAGGACATATAATGACCTGAACCAGTACCCAGTATTTCCCTGGGTACTCACCAACTATGAGTCTGAGGAGCTGGACTTGACCCTTCCAGGGAACTTCAGAGATCTCTCCAAGGTATGAAAAGCTCTTGGCCATGCAACTCAATATTATTCATAGATAAGAGCAAGAAGAGATAGTTTGGATTTGTTTGTTTTTTCTGGGGATATCCTTATTTAGGTTTAAATAGCAAAATATCACTGTTCAAGTGTAAAAAGGCTGATGAACAGTCTAAACTTAGAGGTGTTGGCGGTGAGTCGTGTGAGTTAACCATGTATGTATTTGAGTAAAAACTGAGTCAGGACAACATTTTTGAAAAAAAAAAAAAAACTTGACAGTTGTGCAAATTGCCAACTTGTGTCAACTATAATGAACATTCATTAAATGCAAAAGTAAGACTTTAAGTATATTCTCACAAAAATGTTTAGCCTAACTAAAAAAAAAAACCTTATAGATTAACAATGGCAACAACACTTAAAGTAGGTGAGGTTCTCTCTTGCTTCATAATATGGATCTAATGGTGATAGTGGGCTGGCAGGGTCCTGCAGCAGCAAAGCACCCTCAAATGATGACACTTCCACCTCCATGCTTTACAGCAGGGATCAGGTTATGTCGCTGGAATGGTGCATTTGGTTTGTGCCAAACATGTCATTTGTTCTGGTGTCCAAATAGTACAATTTTAGACTCATCTGTTTGAAGAACTTTATTCCAGAAGTCCTGGTTTGTTGTTGGCAGTTGCTTTGAATGTTCTCCATTATAGACTGTTTCCACAAAGTGGACTGGGTAACATCATATTAATTTGATACATTTAAATCCCTTTTAGAACTAATAAGTCCATAGGCTCAGATAGATGGATAGATACGTTGTTGCTTTCCTAAAGCTTTTTGTAACACTGTTAAGTTCTCACCTTATACTTACAGCTCTAAATTTTATGGATTTTCTTTCAAATATTTGTATTTATTTTTTTCATTTTATTTGTAATACTTACGGCCTTTTAGCTCTTTGGAATATATGTTTTTGAGCCTTTTCAACTGATAGCACCAGTGTCACAAAAACATTGTTACAGTGAATTGTGACAATTCCAAAACACATAAAGAACACAATTACAAGGTCGGCCTTCTATTACCTGAAGAACGTTTCCAGGATTAAAGGACTAATTTCTCAGCAGGTTCTGGAAAAACTAATCCATGCATTTATCTTTTGTAGAATTGTTTACTGCAGCAGTGGTTTCACCAGTCTGCCTTAAAAAGTGGATCAGACAGCTGCAGTTGATCCAGAACGCTGCTGCCCGCGTCCTCACCATGACTAAGAAAGTAGAGCACATGACCCCAGTTCTAAAGTCCTTCCACTGGCACCCTGTATCTCAGAGAATAGACTTTAAAATATTTATGTTAGTCTATAAATCACTGAATGGCTTAGTACCTAAATACATCACACACTTGTTATCAGTGTATCAACCATCCAGACCACTCAGGTCTTCTGGCTGCAGCCTATTCTGCATACCTAGAACCAGAACTAAACACGGAGAAGCAGCATTTAGTTCCTATGCTCCACTTATCTGGAACAAACTTCCAGAAAACTGTAAAGGTGCTGAAAGCCTGAGTTCTTTTAAATCAAGATTAAAAACACATTTGTTTAGGATTGCCTTTGACTGTTCTAGTTAAACTGTTCTAGTGAAACATCATTAGTTTAAGTTTGTAGTCCAACTGTTTTCAAATCATCAATATTTGCTTTTAGCTTCCATTTTCCTATGTTTTGTTATGTTTCAATTTTCCTAATCGTGTAAAGCACTTCGCGTTGTCCTTGTAGTGAAATGTGCTATACAAATAAATCTGCTTTGCCTTGCCTAGAGCTGTGCAGAAACAAATAGTGCTGCTAATGATACCCAATCACAGGCGTTTGTCCCTAATGCCCTGCAGCAATGATGAATATTTATTTATTTTATTTTTGACTGAAGGGTAGAAGGTAGCAGATCACTCTACCACAAACCAGGGCCCGATATACTGGTTTTCCACCCCCCCCTTCAGTCTCTCTATCGTGCAGTTGCACGCTGCTGTTCACTGACCTGAAAACAGTCGCATTCCTGTCTGAGCGCTCTCACTCACTTCAACGCTGCCATTTTTTTCCTCTCTCTCTCGTTTCTCTTGAAGCACCAATGTTCTAACAGAGAGCCAAGCTTTCTGGCCTCACTTCTCGACAGTTTGCACCAGTTATCGATGCACGTTTTCACGAGACTCAAAATAGGAGGAGTGACTAAATGTGTTGCAAGAAGTGGAGCTACAGAACACTCAGTTTCACCAACCCAGGACACCTTAAGCCACAATTGAGTTGTTATCTCGCCACGGTCAGTTCGGCAACTTGCAGCTTTACCTGTTGGGCACCCTGGTGGACTGGGAACAACGCAGCATGTGTGTTCGAGGGTGGTTGAGCAGAGCTGCGCCACATGCAACCCGGCTGCCCTGGGGAGACAGTTATTTATTGTAATGTATTCCGGTGACATCCTCCCATGCTGTTTACAGGCCTGAGCTGCCTTCATTAGCATGAGTTCACAGCCCACGTCTCCTGACAGTTGTCCTTGGAACCCCGGGGCTTCTTTCTCCAAAAGTTCACTGATAGTGTTGCAGGGAGGGACAGAGGCCTCCGCACGTGTCCTCTCTTCTTGGTCTGCCCTTTTGTTCCATTATGTGTTAGTGATAGTGGTACAATCTCTGGAGACCTGTCCATTGTATAGTTAGGCTGAGCGTCTCCCTCAGGTGGATCTCCAGTGCATGGGGTTTTACTTTAAGAAGGGGATGTCTATGTTAGCTGTGCTCTGGTTTTGCGTTGAACTGGTAGGATATTTCCACAGCAGGATGTCACAGTTTGAAATATATCGTATTTTCAAGGTATCCTTGTAAGTACTTATAATTAAAACAAAATTGTGTAACAGGATTTGATTGATTTTATTAAAAACCAAAGACTGCAACAATTATACCCTTGCAAATATTGTGACATACTGAATATTAGTTATGTTGTTATTTTTAACATTTGCTGTTGATATGTAGACTTAGGCAAAAAAAAAAAAGTTTTCAAGTGCTTATATCCCATTTATGCTGTTATTTTTAAAGCTGTTTTGAGACAAATGTAGATTCAGCCCAAAAATTTGAACAAGCACACCTTACAGGTCGCTCCCCCTTGCTCTCTGCCGCCACTCTGCTCGGATGTTTACCTGTTTTCGTTTTCTGAGCAGGTGCCACTCAAAAAAATTGACAGTTTTCCTTTAAAGCGGGTTGTTTCTCCGCCGGTTCTCCACACAGCTGCAGCCCACTGGCAATTCTGTGCTTCAATGACAGTAGTGGTGTGCAGAGGAGAGGTGTGAGCAGCATGTACACAATAGTGATTGGCACTGCCAAGAACTAATCAGAGGCAGAAATTCCTCCTGGGTTTGATTGGTTGTTTCTGTCCGGGAGCGGCGTATTTCTGCAAATGACAGCAGGGCCACTGGCAGGAGTCAGAGCAGCTTCATGTATTTTTTCATAAGTTATCCGTCTTATATTTTACTGTCAGTTCATAGTGACAGTTTAAACCAAATATTTTAAAAAATACATTTAAATCTAAAATTTACAGACTGCAGCTTTAAGAAAAGGGTTCTTAAACTCCAATACCTGTTTTACATCTTATAGAAGTGTCCCTGGTTTAATGTACCTGAGTCAAATTGCTTAATTACTGCTAGTCCAGCTAATGACCTAATTGTTTCATTCGGGATACACTTTGAAAAGTTGGTGGAAACCACCTTTCCAAGGATGGGCGTTTGTGACACTTGTTTGAGACATTCCGCTGTAGAATAGCATGAATATAACAAGTTAATATGTTTAATCCCTCCGTGATCCCCATGGGCCGAACAGGTCACCGGTCTATCATGGGTCAGCAGAGTGACACATAAGAAAAACATAAACTCATTCACATCAATGACAAATGTGTGTGTTTGGTTTGTGGGAGGAAGCCAGAGTTCCCAGAGAAAGCCTTCATATCCACGCAGAGAGCATACAAGCTCCATAAAGAACGTTTCCGGCTGGTGGAACCCTTTTTTTTTTCTTTTTTCTAATCCAGGACCTTCTTGCTGTAAGGCAACAGCACATACCGCTAAACAACCACGCATCCCCAGTAAAGCCAGTCGGCTGCCTTGCAATCGTACTTTCAAAGCTGTGCCCCCCCCCCCCCCTTTTTTTTAGTTTTCACACCATGGCTGCCTGTGTTTTTCACAACAGGAAATATTTACAGACAGCTAAATTTGTCTTTGTGGTATCTCAGCCTCCTTGCAGGCTGTTGTCTGGCACCATAAGGGGTGAGGGGTATCGCCTTGTTACTACAGCCACCTTAAAGTCAGAGAGGACTCTGGTACCCCTGGCACTTTCTCTGACATCCCAATAAAATTACTTTAAACCTGAGCAGTATGCCGGAAGGTTTTGCTTCTGTCTTTGAAACTGTTGCTTTCTACACCTCGGTGTACCTTCATACCAGTAACTGACTTATAAATCCCTTTGAGATTTTTGGTGTTTTTTATTTTATTTATTTTTTTTTTTTTTTACAATGATATAAGAATATTCCATCTGAAATCTCTTGAAATGTATGATTTGAATCAGTTAAAACTTTCAGTTTCAACAAACATTTAAATTAGGAAGTTCACATTAAATAAAATTCCAAACTGATTATTATTATTATTATTTTACATTTCTTACAAAAGATTAGGAAAACAAAACATTGAAACAATATATTTACAGATGTATTAACAGTTTTTGGACGCTGCACAACATACACATGTTGGTCTCTTTCCTTCAGTATATATTAATTTTCATATACAGTACATGTTTATAAAATGAGTCCTGTCAGGTGTCATCCATTGGTTTTTGGACTGCAGTTTTGAAACCTTTGAGTTCAACATTCACCTTCTGAGGATTTTTCAGTCAGCCATGTGCACATTTATACATATTTCTTTCCTGATTTGTCACATGGTTGAAAATTATTAGATTAACCCCAGCAATATGTGGTCTACTGACTGTTTAATAATGCTTCTCTGTTAAGACTGAACCCTTTTATTTTCTCAGTATCCCACACATTAGTCACACTTGAAGGCTGCCTCTCACCTGTGACTGACTGGCACTATGTGGACACCGTTGTTTAAACCGCTCCGGGTCTTATCTACCAAATGGTATCCTCCCAGACTTGTACGCACCAACAATTACCTGCTGGTTGGGCACTCGGTGAACTGTAAGCAGGTATTGAACACATCATCGCTGTGCCTCGAGGCCAAACCTCTGCATATTTGGATGTCAGATCTATTCATAAAAGTGAAGTGCTTCATTAGACCCTAATGATTATTTCTTGATGGAGTGACACGTCTATGATGGATGAAGGGAAGTTTCCTCATAGTTGTTAAATGGTGCAATGAAGATTTAATTGCAAAACAAAGCGAGAGAAGCAGATGAGGGTTAACTCTACTTTTTTTCTCACCCTCACTGCAGTCTGTGGTATTTAAATAATGCAAAACAGAATTTAGAAAATGTCCGTGTAAGTAGTTCTAAATATTGACATAACTGCATCTCTGAACCGGTGCACTCCAGTTCAAACCGAGAGTTTTATTCAAACTGTAGTTTGTTTGGTTTTTCCCATTTCAGCAACCTGAGAAGAAAGCTTGGCTGCCACAAATTGCCCGTCCAGCTCTTTCTTTCCATAACAGATCCTTACTCATTCTCACTTTCATTCCAGCCGGGCTGTTTGTGAGCACATCTGCTTTATCTTGATTTGGAGCAACTTGATTGCATTAGACGGGGAGCTCCACGCAGCGCTTGCCTCTGACAACGGAAGCAAAAAATGACTGTGACTTGCCCTGACAGAGCACCACAGCAACATACAGTAATGTGATTTGCTTTGAAATCTAAAATTCAATATGCTTCTCTTTGGGAGGTGGCTTCAATATGAGCAAACAAAAGGATACACTCTTCTGGTGTTCACTCACCAAACAGCCACATTTGTTTCCAGTAGCCGGGGAGAGCAGCACCAGCACTGATCCTGATTGGATCTGAAGCCAGTCAAAGTTTGATCATACTTTGCTTAGTTCTGTTGATGTGTTTCAGTGGGTCAGGTGTTACACAAGAAATGAACTCAGATAAAAGTAAGTGCAGGACTGTCTAATGCAGTTGTTATCATTGTCTTGTATCTATGATCAGTGGGATATGCGGTGCAGAGAAAAGGAACAAGGCGATTTTTCTTTGTTGCAAAGAGGCAACAGAGCCCGTATTGAACTTATCAACAGATGGTGAATATGACAGCGCTAAAAGCACTAAAGTGCCTCTGACATGCCTATGCTACGCTATAAATGAGTTTTTTTTTAAATTGCACATGAAATCCCAATCATGCATTCTCCTCCTTAAAGTTATATATAAGTCTCTTTGTTTGAGCTACTTTTTTTGCAATCAGTGTAACTTTAGAGATCATTATTTGACTGTAAAATATGAAGTGTCCTTTTACCATATATTATAGATCACAAATATTGGACATCTGACCAAGGCAGCAACCAGGCCATGTTGAAGGTGTAGAGCATTCGTATTAACCTGGAAGTAGTTCACGCTATGCTTAAACCATCCAAGAAACAGCAATTTGGGCTCTTCATTATGCAACGCTTGTTTCTGGAGCCCTGACGTCAAGCCCGAAATTTATGCAAAACATGATGGTTTTTAGGAATAAAGTGGGTATACTGTTTGTTTTAGGCATTAAGATTGATCACAAACCTAAAATGGTTCTAGATTATACATTTAGCTCTCCCTTTTCTTTTATCTACTTACCTAAATTATATAATGAAGGAACAAATTCTCTTTCAAATTATAGATTCAATGAAGAAGAAAGAATAACTAATGATGAATTAATGTTCATATCATTGTTGCCAAAAACAACGGTGCAGGTCCCATCAGTCAGGAGAGTGTTCCATCTACTCTGTAGATGTCTTTATTGTCCAAAAACAAGTTTTGATATGACAAAGAGGGAAAAAAAAAGCTTTGTTTCAGCAAGACAGTTCATGTACAGGTAGTGTTTTTAATTTCACTTATAACAACACGGCTGGACCACTTGGGAACACTGTGAAAATGTTTTAGTTTCATTTATGAACAGTCAAACAATGAATTAATAGGAAAAACCTAGTCAAATAACTTGCTCTTGGATCCTTTCTATGTAACTTGGGGCTTCTTGAAAAATGTGCTTGCAGTTTTTTTTTTTTTTAGGAAAACATGTGCAGCAAAATTCAAGCTTACTTTTTGTAAGTATGCAAAAAGTAGAGCTTGCATTATAATATAATGTGCACTTAGAATTTCTCTAAAAACCTGCCAACATTTACTCATTCACTGTATGGTCCTTTTCTGTCGTTTACTATATAATACATAAAAAGTTTATAGCAGTACATCAAAACCAGCTACTTTACAAGCTTAGCACTGCTACAAAGTTGTACTTGTAGTTTACTTTTCCACCTTTGTTTTCCTAATTTCAAATTAATTTCCTTTTTTTTTCTTTTTTTTCTTTTTTTTTGCATTGCTCTAAACTGCATTAGTCGAACCAGCAGTGGTTTGATGGAGTGTGTGACGTCTAGTGGCTCACACCCCAATCCATCTGGGCCAAGACGTCACATGCAGGACCATTACCACCCCATAAATCTATGTAGATCTCAATAAACTTCTCCTTCAGTCAATGCAGTTGTGCTAACACTGATGTGGCATGCCATTAGACTTAGGGGAAGAACAAAAACGTCTCCATTTAGTTAGGACTTTTTTTTAACTTAAAGCCCGAGGAATGCGCATTGTGTCACGCAAAGATGTGACGGTGGATATGCTGGATCAGAGTTTGACAGGGACTTCATCTGGATAAAGATTAACCTCAGAGTTTTAATAACTCCAGGAAAATACTTTACTTTCACAATTGATTTCAAAACATTTTCAGTTAAAGGCATTTTTTCCCCCTATTTCTTCTTACCTCACTGTTGCCGCTTTAAGGCAGAAAAGCTGTCATTGATTACATTACCAGACCTCCTCCCCCTGTGTTACTGATTCAGTGGTACTGAGTATATTAATATTGACTGCCAATATGCCTCTTAGGCTCTAATATTGGAAAGTGTGATTGAAAATGCAGGAAACACAATTTATTCTTCACTAAATGTAGGTTTAATGGGGGTAATTTTGTTGCATTAAGAGCGCATGGAAATGAAAGGTCAAAACCCGAGTGATGGTGTCACAATAATATTTAAGTTCTTATGGAGGAGGGGGTTTATCAATCACACTATAAAGATCTGCCTAGCAGTGAAATAGGTGTATGTGCACAAAGCACATTTTTTTTTTATAAATCTACATAATTATGCACTTTTCAGTTTCAGAATAGGAATTATCAAGAAAGACATTGCTCTCTTCCCATATACATTTTTCTAATTACAGGAAAATATCTTGACAAGCATCGAGAAACTGGTTCTTTGTTTAGATTATGGGGATCTTTAGTGACATATAAACCTATATGTTCTTTCCTATAAATGAGAGTGTTTTATAGCTGTTATTAAGTCTGTGAATGCCGGTGTTCATTCAGTCCTTTAGACTCCAAATTGGATTATTTTATGATGTGGTTTAGGACCTACAAGCTCCCATCAGAAATGCATTGTAGTACAAAAGATTTCTGACCACAAACGTAGAAGTCCTATTTCTTAAAGGTTAAATGTTGGCTTGGTAAGGTTTCTGGTTTTAAATCAAGGTGGATCTGCGTGGATTAAAACAACATTCGGCCAGGGAGACTCGCGTTTCTTTCCTTCATCCTCAGTGCGCCATCCTCTGCCCTTTTGCTGTTATACCCTTTTAAATTTTTGACAGAAGTCAGGACAACAGGACCTTTCTAAGGACCAGGGGAGTAATGCGGTTTGACATTAAAACATTCACAGAGTGAAGCTCCGTTTCTGGTTTAAACTTTCCAGCAACCTGAGCTGGTTTTATTTCGGTTCACCTCATGGTGAACCCTTTCAGATTTTGCTACTTTATATCTCTACCTCCATATTTACATTGGCCAAGACTTTTGTTATCATCATAATGTCTACGTGTGCTTCCACTACAGGGGACTTGGGAGCAATAATTTGCAGCGATAAAGTTTTTTTTTTGTTTGTTTTTTTTTTTTTTACCTGAAAATCAATTTTAGTTTTTTTCTATTTCTAATATTTTGATGAAAAGAATATTCTCCTATCTAAAACAAAACACTTCATCACAGATATAACACTAATATTCTATAGTTGAAGTCGAATGGTGCTGCTGCTGCTGCTCAGTAAGGTTTCTTACATGCTTCTCTTTTCATTTTGACTGTTTACAAATTTGACCACACTTGTGAAAATGTGGTCGCTGCTGTCTTAAAGAATAAAAAGCAACTTCTGTGGCTCTTGTCCTTGTATCCTCGTGCCAAGCCTTCCAAAAGTATTCATGCGCCTTGCACTGTGTCACAGTTTGTCACGCGACAACCACAAATGGTAGTGTATTATAGTGGGATTTTATTTCTTAGACCAACAAACTGTGAAGTCGACTTGATACATAGCTTTATAAATACATTTAAAGGATAAAAGTGTGAAAATTGCGTCCCTTTTCAGTCGTTCTGAGTCAATACTTTGTAAAACTACTGCAAAACAGCTATAAAGACAAATATTATTGCCTATTCTTTTTTTAAATAGCTCACACTCACTTAATACACCATTTCACCATAATACAAGTGGTTGCAGCTCTCTCCATCTCCTTCAAAGACACCATTGACCTCTTTGCTGGTTTTCTAATTAATGCTTTCCTTGTCTGGACTGACAGTTTAGGTGGACAATCTTGTGTTGGTTGGTTTGGTTTTGGATGATTGATTTAATAGTAATGCAAGGGCTGTTAAAGCTTCTTTAAACTACTCTGCCCAATGCCTAAGCTGTTTGGTGTGTTCCTCGATCTTTATGGTGGTGTATTTTTGTTTCATCATTATTTCCCAACCAAACTTTGAGGCGTTCACATATGAGCTGTATTCACTCAAAGATTAATTACATGTCACTGGACTAATTATTCATTTCCTATTTATTTACCCTATTTACCAATTAGGGACGTCTAAAAGGAGTTGGTTGCAGTGTCTAAAGAGAGCTGAAGTAAAATCCATGCCACATTTCTTCCTTGCTAGAATTTGTAAACCATTCGAAAGCCTTGTTTACGTTAATGTTCCTGTTTACAGCACTGCATAATTATATATGTGTATGTGTGCGCGTCACAGACTGTGAATATGTTCTGAATAGTTGGATTTACTGACCTAGAAAGGTGACTACTCATCAAATACTTAAACAAGCATTGTTGTCATGACTATTTCCCTATTATGGGATTTTCAGAACAGGTTTATTCTTAAAGGAGGTGACACTATGCAAAGTAAAAGGCACATATTTTCTTGTTGACATGTAAGTAGATTTTTTTCTTTCCCTCAGAGCTACTTTAAGTACTTTTGAGATTTGAACAAGCAGTGGGAAAATGCTCACTTACATGATTTATAATAGATTATTCAATCATAAACTCAACTTGATACATTAATGGTATCAATATTGTACCAGATAGACACACATCAAGAGACATTTTTTTATGAACCATTATTTTAAGCTAAATTGACGCCTCTCTTTAGGCTGATGTACAAATTAATATCTTAAAATGTTATTTTTAACCACAAAATAATCAGTCTAAAATAAATATTTTTCTGATTAGATTTTGTATCTAAGGTTTTAAGACAAATGAGAGAGAATTTGTGTTAAACCTCTTGGTTTAAGCAAGGCAAGGCAAATTTATTTATATAGCACAATTCAGTACAGGGACAATGCAAAGTGCTTTACATGATTAAAATATAGCAAATTAAAACAGAATAAAAGCAAGTAGGAATAAAATGTAGATAGAAATTAGAACAAAGAGCTTTATTGTGATATAAAAAGAGCCATATATAAAAAGAGCCATATAGTCAATTTCAGAAACTCCTAACCAAGATGGCATCAATAAAAGAACATATATACCCTATATATACCTACCCCATAACATGCTAGTTAAATGATTTTAATGATTTTAAGATTCTGAACTCAAATGTAATTAAAAGTAGAGAAATAATCTGTCATATTTGTTTGTCATCTCAAAGAACAGGACTTAATAAGTGCAAAAAAAAGTGCTTTGGGGGGGAAATATTAGCTTTAATTAAATTAGTATCTAAAATTAAGTAACCAAAATTTCCAAGACTAAACTTTTCTCTCTCTCTTTTTTTTCAGCCTGTTGGTGCGTTGAATCCAAAGCGTGCAGCATTTTACTCCGAACGCTATGAGTCAGGAGAGGAGGACCAGACACCTCCGTGTCATTACGACTCCCACTACTCCACCGCTGCCACCACTCTGCATTGGCTTGTCAGAATAGTAAGTACAGTCACTCTTTTAACCCAGCCCCACTCCTGTTATTGTCCAGAATGCGGGAATTAGTCAAGTATGTTGATAATAACGAATCCGAACCAATGCCTCAGAAAGCTTTTGGTTTCATTTCATTTATTTTTTTTGTCTGCAGCGGTTGATTGTCACTTGTCAGGCTTGATGATGCTGTTACTTTGAGGTCTGTCGGCTTCTGCACAGGACGCAGCTCAACATTTCAATTTGATTGGGGCTGAGTTAGACCAATGGCGCTCAGAAAACACATTTCACAGGCCAGTAAACCGGCATATGTGAACTAAATAAAGAGTGGCTGGGTAATGATTTACAGGGGCCGCTGTGACAGGTTTATGTGTTTCAGGCAACCCGGTGAGCGCTGGAGACATGTCCATCAAGGTTACTGAGCACTGTCCTCATTTACTGTGGAAGAGGAGCAGGAGGCTCCACACCTCCAGTATGGTTCCTATTAAACAGGCCACTATAACCTGCAGAGCTTCTTTGGATCACTTTACACATGACTTTGAAAAGCTTTACAAAACTGAAACAGTTTTCTGAAGAAAGTACAGCATCACTACCCTGCGGCCATTACCAGGAGAAAGTAGCCGGTGGACTGACGGAGTTCCCCTGAAATAAGCTAGAAGGTTTCCAGTGGGTTTGTGTCCTATTTATGGTGAACGATCTGTGTCCCCCCAACAGCCAATAGTCTCTAACACAGACTTAGAAAATCAGACCTTATCATGGTTTACTGCACTGAGAGAGAACACAATTGAATTTTTCTTCAGGCTTAAATTAAAATAAAATATGGCTACATCTTCATATTCTACTGAGTTCAATAAAAAAAAGTAAGAAATAAACTAGCAGGAATTTTGAATATATGTGCAATCGTCTCTCCTGAAAAACTATTTTGATTTTCACCTAGTGTAGTAATAGCACCTTTAGTCGACATGTCAAGCGAGTGGAAAGACGATCATTTTCAATTTGGGCTTTTATTGATTTTATGTCTAATTTTCTTTTTCTTTAGGAGCCCTTCACCACGTTCTTCCTGGGTGCCAACAATAACAAATTCGACCATCCTGATCGCACATTTTCTGCCATCACGCGCTCCTGGAGAAACTGTCAGAGAGACACGTCGGATGTAAAAGTGAGAAATGCAGGATTGGCGAGCGGATGCTTTACCCTTGCATTCTCGGCACCGTCGTGTGTTTATGTCTGTGTATCCATTAATCTGGTTCAGCGGTTTGTCCGTGAGACAAACTTAAACCCTGAAAATAACAAAGGAATATAGCAATTACTGGGCATGCTATTTCAGCAGTCTCTTAGCTGTTCAGAATGAATACCGAATGATACAAAATCGGCCTCCCTCCCTTCAGTAAGGCTCTCAAGACAATAAAAATAAATGCTATGCCATTAATTATAAATGCCTTATCTGAAGCAAAAAAAACAAACCCCTCTGTGTGCACATGCGTGTTTGATTTATCTCATGCAAAAAGCAAACTCTGTCAGAGGTAGACCGGTCTTGAACAAAGCCTGAATCTGAAAGAAAAACAAAGCCCTCTCTCTCTCTCCAGATCCTCAGTGCACTCACTGAAAATCGCTGAACCCTGCTGATATGCCTCCATTTTGCCCAGTGCATAACACACAGCAGGGATACACACTGACCTCAAAGTGTCATACATTTCTAGCACACCCGTGCGTAGGGTAGCGTTGCCTCAGGCAATTAATAAAGCATTAATGACAAAAGCTATTTAAAATCTAGTCTTTTATGTACAGACAGGGCTTTTAGTTGCCAGAATCGGGGGGGTAGAGCCAGCAATCCATGTGGGGAAAAGGTAAAACACTGCAAGCTGGTTAACAACTTGATAGTCAAACGCCACCCTGTTAACAAATACAGACTACTTTTGGCAACTTGTATGTCTGCATGCATTTGTTTTTACACACATACGATGGTTGCTAAACTTTTAGAGGCGCTGTACTATGAAGGACAATGCATGATTCCTAAAAGTATTTCATAATTTATAAGGAAAGGGAAAATATTACACTAAGAGCTATTGGGTTTGGGTTACTCGCGTTGTCTAGCTTGGGAAAACTGAAAAGGAAATGGCACTATAGGAGCTGGTGATGACACTGTTTGCTCTGTTGCTCCCGTGATTTCCTTACATTCACTATTTATACTGTTGAGCTTTTTCACATAGCAACAAACCTCGGTATAGTTTATCAGGATTTAATGGGAAACACCAACATATACTAGAAATCATTTATCGTTTTCAATTTTTTTAGGACCTCCCAAGGGGTTTGCACAGGAGTTAGGGAGTTTCGTCCTGGAACTGGCAGGTTGCCGGGTTGATCCGCTGTTCCGACCGTCTCAGTCGTTGTGTCCTTGGACAAGACACTTGACCCGACTTGCTTGCTGGTGGCGGTCCGAGGGCCCGGTGGCGCCGATGTATGGCAGCCCTCCCTTCTGTCAGTCTGCCCCAGGGCAGCTGTGGCTACAAACATAGCTCACCACCGTCAGGACTTGATAAAGCGCTATAAAAGTACAAGCCATTTACCATTTACCGAGACGTGGCCAGGCACCTAAACTCTCACGGGCCGGGCAAGGAGAGCGTCATTCAGAAAAGCAGCAACGATGCCCAAGTTAATTCTGAAACCGCTACACAGCTCAGATGAGAGGTTTCTGTGACTTTGTGATGGTCTGTCATGAAAGTTCCAATACATAACATTAAAGTTTGTAGGTTTAACGTAGAAATTGCAAATGGTTTAATGTAAAATAACATGCATGACTAATATAGTTTTAATCAGTTATTGTTTGCTGTGTTTCATACTAGTTTTATGTTTCTGATTTTAAAAAAAGAAAATCAAATAAAATGAGCGAATCCAAACAAAATACACACATCCACCAAAGTGGGCAAGAAACAAAAGTAGTTGGCTCCAGGGTTAGGGTCAGTCTGGATCCGACCTCTGAGCAGTCCATTGGGCCTCTGATTTACAGGGAGCTTGTTTTTACCAGGGTCTCTCTTTCGTTAACCCCAGCCTCCTGCTGCAGTAATGATGACAAGGCCGAGGGAGGCTGAGCGCCTGATGGGGATGACCCCGTAAAGGAGCGAGTCAAACAAGAGCGCCCCTGAAGGAAGGAACTCTCCTTCGTGAAAAGCCCATCATTTATGTTAATGCGCTTTCCATACCACTCGTTCGTTTCTGCGGGAACCCGCAGCCGAGTTGCGCTGGCACAGCTGCCCGTCGACAAAGAGAGGTAGACTTTTCTTTAAAGCAGCGGGGACAAATCCACACACACGGAAACACACAAGCTGCCAGTGTGCGTTGTCTGAAGGTATCCAGCAGCACTCTCCTGGTGACAGATTTTGACAAACATGTCATTAAGGTGACACAGTGTAGAGCAATGTAGGCTTGAGTGATTGACTTGTTAGCCCATTACAATGCTGTTGCAGAATTAATGGCTACCATGGGAGGGTGGCTTGAAAGCGGAGCTGGCAGTTTTAACAGCTTGGCGGTGAGTTACTGCAGCAAGTTTACAACCAAAAAAAAAAAAAAAAAAGAGGAGGGAAAGTGTGGTTATGTGTATGTGGATGAAGAGAAGGAAGCAAAGATGATTTGTTTTTTTTTTACTCCTTTTCCTGTCATGTCCAGAGGGTGAAATCTGACCAACAGCAGACCAGTAGCCTTATTGGCTTGTACCATGTCATGGTAACTCACTCTCTAAAAACCAAATGATTTATGGGTCCCTAAAAGCACTCAGCGTTGCGTTTCCTGCAGGCAGAATCAAAGTCTTTAATACTCCTGAGTCTGGCAAATGTAGCTTTTGTAAAATGAAGAGAATTAGAGGAGTTAGGATACTGCCTTATATCTAACTTGGTAATACCAGCCTGAAAGAAAGAGAATTATACTTCAACTTTTTTTCTAATGAGTACAGGGGGAAAGATCCACATTCCCATAGTGCTTATGTCTGATGGCACAACGGCTCTGCTCCTTCATCCTTTTTTAGCTGTATGATCAAGATGATGAAAAATCAAAATGAAGACTGCATAAGTGCCTTCTTCCTTAATTATAATTTCAATAATTATCTCTGGAAAGTCCTTGTTTTTAGATTGTATTCAATTTTAACAAAGCTATAGTATTGAAACTGTCCTTACATGTTTGGTCATATAAAAAGGCATTATGTACGACAGCTTTAATTCAATTCAATTCAATTCAATTTTATTTATAAAGCGCCAATTCATGATACACGTCATCTCAAGGCACTTTCCAAAGTCAAATTGAATCAGATTATACAGATTGGTCAAAACGTTTCCCATCTAAGGAAACCCAGCAGATTGCATCAAGTCTTGACAAGCAGCATTCACTCCTCATAAAAGAGCGTAGAGCCACAGTGGACAGTCATCTGCATTATCAATGGCTTTGCAGCAATCCCTCATACTGAGCAAGCATGAAGCGACAATCGAGAGGAAAACTCCCCTTTAACTGGAAGGAGAAACCTCCAGCAGAACCAGGCTCAGTGTGAACGGTCATATTTCACGGCCGACTGGGGATTAGAGAAGACAGAGCATAGACACAATAAGAGAGACAAAAAAAGCACAGAAGCACACATTGATCCAGTAATCTGTTCTACATTATATTGTATAGCGGGTGATCTGTCTTCCCTGGATGATGTCACAACTAACAGAACGCCAGACCAGGTGTACCTTCTATGAAGAAAAATAAAGGAAAGAGAACAAAAAGGTATGAAATAACAACAAGCAATGCAAATTGGAGAACAGTAGGAGAACTCAGCAGAGTGCCAAAAATAAACCCCGAAGTCCTCCAGCAGCCTAAGCCTATAAGTACTCATATCCCGTGACCTTCTTCACATTCTGCTGTTACAACCACAAGCCTCAGTATATCTTATCAGGAGAACTTTATGTAATAGACCAACACAGTCTAGTACATGATTGTGAAGTTGAAGGATAATGATAACTCTTTTACAAATCAATCTATTTAAAATGTGGCATGGATTTCTGTTTGGCCCGCCTGTACTCTGATAGCTAAAAATCAAATCCAGCGGAACCTATATCTTCGGACGTCAGCTAATTAGTAAACCGAATAGACCACTCTTTAATTTTATGTCACTATAAATGTTCTATAAAAGGCCCCAGAGGTTTGAAGTTTGTTAAAGAACGTCACTGAACAGTCAGTATCAAGAAGAGCAAGGAACCCACCAGACAGGTAAGAGATAAGGTTGTGGAGAAGTTTCAGTTTTCAAACACTATCCTAGGCCTTTGGACGTCCAAGGTCATTGTTCAGTTCACTGGAATCATGAAGAATTTGGCAAAACTTCAAAACAACCAAGAAATGGCTGTCCACGTAAACCTAGACCAGCTAGAGGAGCATTAAACACAAAACCAGCCAAAAGGCCAATGATAACTCTGAAGGAGTTGCATATATTCATGACCTAGATAGGAGAATCTGCCATGAGGACAATTATATGTTGTACATCTCTTAAATCTGGCATTTTTTTAAATGGTACCAACGAGAAAGCTATAGCTGAAAGAAAGTCATAAGAAGCGTTGTTGCAGATTGTCCCAAGTCGTGTAGGGAACATAGCAAACATGTGGAAGATGATGTTTTGGGAGACCAGAATTATAATATTTGGTCTGCATCCAAAAACTACTACTGCATATCACTCAGACCCATAATTCCTATGGTAAAACATGGTGGTGGCAGCATCATGCTTCGGGGAGGCTTCTCTTCAGCCAGGACAAGGAAGCTGATGAGGATTGATAGGAAACTAGAGAAAGCCAAATATGGAGCAATACAGGAAGAAAACCTGACAAAGAATTCTCTGGGGTGGAAATTTACTTCACATAATGACAATAACCCTAAAAACACATCCAGAGCTGTGGAGCAAAGGTTTAGATCAAAACATATTAATGTGATAGAATTTCCATATATAAATCTAATGGGGGATCTGTATCGGGAGTCCAATCAGACTGAGCTTAAGCTATTGTGGTAGAGAAGGATGAGCAAAACTTTCAGTCTCTAGATTTGCAATGCTGTAAGAGACTTATTCCAAAAGAAATGCAGCAGCAATCGTAGCAAAGGCTGGTTCTACCAAGTGTTGACTAAAGTACTGAAAACTAATACACATCACGTTTATTTGCTAAACATTTTGACTCATCGATCGTCTATACCCGCTTGTTCACACTGGGGTTAGTGCCCATCTCCAGTGATCATTGGGCAAGAGGCCGGGTACACCCTGGACAGATCACTAGCCCATCACAGGGCAAGTTTTCACAAACACACTGGGCAAACAACCATGCACACACTCACACCTAAGGGCAATTAGGGAGACTAATTCTAACCTAACAGTCATGTTTTTGGACTGTAGGAGAAAGCTGGAGTACCCAGAGAGAACCAATGCATGCCCATGCAGAACATGCAAACTCCATCCAGAAAGACCCCAGATAGGGATTCGAACCCAGAACCTTCCTGCTACAAGACAACAGCTGCTCTACTGTGCCCCACTGTGGAACATTTTAATTGCCATTTATGTTTTTCCCCACCTCATAATTATTAATTATTAATTATTGCAATGAGTAAAATCCTCAGAGGTTGTAAGACAAGAAGATAAGAAGATAAATTCCTTTATGGTCCCACTGTGGGGAAATTCGGCCATGACAGTGGCAGACACGGACAGTTTTTAGTAATAAAAAAAAAAAAAGTTAATGTAATCTAGACTTAGTTCTAACGCAACAGAGAGGGATCTTTTTCAGAAAGGGTAACCTGAAAGTAAAAATTACGCAGGTAAAAAAAAGATGAAATAGTCAAATTAAACAGTGGAAAAACAGCAGCCTATTTACGGAACGATGTGAGATAATGTGCAATATGCATGATAGTACAGCGGCATTTCAGAGTAGCTAAGGCGTCTGCAAGTGCACCTTAGCGTCTGAGAGACTGTGTTAATGATTCATAATCAGATCAGAACCCGTGCAACCATTTGCATGTTAGGAAACAGTTATTGAGTCTGCTTTGAGCAGCAGAGATTATAAAGCCTAACAGCAGCTGGGAGGAACGACCTGCGGAAGTGCTTGTAGCGTGACTGCAGGGTAAGAAATTGAGGGGTATGAATGTTTTTACAAGAAACTTTGAGGCAAATGTGGTTTGTTCTTGTTTAAATGCAGGGGAAAGTCCCGTGGGGCAAAGTGTTGTCAGAAAGCTTAGGTCAATATTTGCTCTCCTCTTCAGTGTAAATTACACTAGCCTTTACTTTAAGGGCTCTTTTACCAAGCTCACTTCCCCTCCACAGCGGGGTCCTGACCCCATCACAAGAACCTAGAGACTAGAGAGAAAGCCCCAACTCAGTTCCAGTTTCATTTAACACACCTAACACCTCTGCCTGGAATAACTGGACTAGCGCCACTCCGCGACCCTCTCAAGGCCTGCTGTTTACTTTGTTTGTGTTACCTTTCCCCTTGGATTTTCACTTCATCTCAGTGAGACACAGTTTCTTTGTTTTCTTTCTCTTTTTCCATTTTTATATTCACAGATGTGCCCTTTTCCCTACACTGTTGACTTTGGTAATAACGCACACACATTTCTCTTCTTTAGGAGTTGATTCCTGAGTTCTACTATCTCCCGGAGATGCTTGTTAACAGCAACGGCTACCATTTAGGAATGAGGGAAGATGGGACCATGATCTGCGACGTGGACTTGCCAGCCTGGGCCAAGAAACCGGAAGACTTTGTGCGGATAAACAGGATGGTAAGCCTTATGAGCATGTGACTATTTAAAGCCCTGTAAAATCCATGACTTGTCTATGTAATACTATATTAAGTTTAAAAAATCAACTGTTCACAGTAAAGATAAACTTGCTATTGTTTTGTGGCAATAGAATCCAACCTGTTAGACGTATATGCACTAATTTAATTATCTGACCAGGAAACTTGAAAAAGGCATTTATTGTGACTTGATAACAATGTTTTAACCTGCGGATGAGGTGCCTGAGGTTGTCAGAACCTGCGATGTTTATGACTCTAAAGAAGTTTTGGAAAACTGTTTCTTAAAGTTAGACCCCCAAGCACCTCTGGACATTCACTGTCATTTCCCTTTGACACATTTCTTTAAGTAGAGCTGGCTTGCTATTTTTTTTTTTACTTCCTTAATTAATCATTAAAATATATTTACTTATTGATGTTTAACTATTCTATAAGGGTACATTCCAATGTAATTATCTAACTTTCAATGGAAGCGTGAAATTTGTGATTTGCAAAATAAATCTTTATAGTATCTCATTTCTTTAAGTGAAGCATGTTTGCTCCCTGATTAAGAAAAATAAGATAACCTTCTGACAGATTATTGATAGATTTGACCAATTTTAAATTATTTTATTTATTTTTTATTTAATGATACTTAGAAGAAAGTGTAATCCTCAAATATGATTTGCGTATGATGGCTATTGAGTTTGTGTGTATAAGTTGTTGCACCATTTATATTTTATTTATCTATAGAATTATTACAAGAATCAATTAGCAATGCTTTCTGAGCTATAGAGAAATGATAGCAAAACTAAAATTGCATAATGAATAAACGTTTAATTAAAACGAGACCAACATTCTTTTTACATACAAGCAAAGTGAATTTTGTGACAGAAAACTTATACTGCACATTGATCGGATCAAAGCATCGTGACTTTGAAAAATGCAGATGACAGCAACATCCTTGGGGGATTCTGTTCTTCAGCAGGGATAGGGAACTGGACCGAATTCATGATATGGTGGATAATTAAATGCAGGGCTATCTCAATAATAAAAATATTATAGAGGTTGCAAAAGACTTGAAACGCAGTTGGAGATTCACCTTCCAACATCACAATGACCCTAAACATAAAACCACAGCTACAATGAAGTTAATTAAATCAAGCCATATGTTCAGTGTAAAATGGCACAGTCAATGTCTTGACCTAATTCCAGTTGAAAATCTGTCTTAAAACTTGAAGATTGCTTTTCTCACATGCTAGCCCTCCAATTGGGCTCAGTTTAATATATTTTGCAGAGAACAATTTCCAACAACAACAAAACGATGCAGACCTGAAGCTGTAATCGCAGTAGTGGATCTAATAAGTATTTATTAATAAGTAGCTCAGCAGGTAATAAATACAAATATATGCCATTTTATTTGTAAACAATGAATCATTGTCCCTTGACCTCCCAGTTATGTACTATTTTGTATTGGCCAACAAATTAAACTTAATAAAGTATGGTATGGGTGTACCGTGGCAAAATGTAAAAAAAAAAAAAAAAAGAAAAAAAAAAACAGTTCCATTGGGCTCAACACTTTTGCAAAGCAACACTGACAAATAGATAAAGAATATTTGGATACCTATTGTTATTCATTGGCAATGATCAGTTTATGCCTGTTTTTTTTATTTAATATGTTTTCAATCCTTTCCCTTTAACCTTTCCTTACGATGTCTTCCATTCCTAATCATGAACTGTTAAACACATTACTCAGCACTATCCCTGCACCCACAGTCTCTGCAATGTCACTAAAAGAGAAGGCTAAGGGCAACTTTATGCTCTAGTGTTACCTTCTGCAGGGCTGGGCCCCATCATTTGGGTAGGGGGCAAGGCTCTTGATGTCTGAGAGTGTGTTTCAAACACACAGCCCACCACATGGGACTCCCAACTCCCAACAGGGTTTCAGACACAGCATCAAAACAGCAAATCTGGGTCATTTGTTGCCTTCAGATAAACTGAATGCTTGCTTTATTTTCGAATAACACTAAAACTGCACATGGAGACTATATGATAAATGGCTTCACTGCAGAACTGAAGAGGTTTAGTCAAAAATGGCTCCATCTATTTAGCAAATACTAACAAGCACCATGTAGGTCAGCAAAGATTAGAAAGAAAAACGTTACTATTGTCATTTTTCCAGCTTTTTCAACTAGGCAACTAATGTTAAAAACAAAAAATGTAATTCCTAGTTTTCATAATATGTGCCGCGCTCATTTTGAAACCAGCCAAACAACCGTGACTACTTTCCTCCAAAGGTGGAGCACTCAACAAAAAATGCACCTTATACTCCCCATAAAAGTAATATGCCTCTGCTTTCTAATTTAGGCATAACGACGGACTTCCTCTATAAAAGCAGAGCAAGTTCTGCAACACAGCTGGGCAGAACCAATATCCTGAGGTTAGGGGCCACGGTGTCTTTGGACCCGAGGTAGAAAGGAGGCTGTGGGAACACTCTTGACCTTTTCAGCAAGAGTGGCAGAGTATGGCTGGTCTTATGCAGGTGACCTTTCCCCACGCTCGACCCACACTGCCTGGTTGTGCTCTGTGAGGCTTGTACAACAGTGGAGTGGGGGGCAGGAATAAGGGAAATGAGAAATTGTTAATGGCATGTCTGCATTGCCTAAACAAAAAAAAGGGGGTTAACTGGGACAGAAAAAAAGGGGTGCGGTGGATATTTTGTCACTGTAGATAGCAGATGCACGCCTCATGTTGCGTTGCATTGCTGTTCAAGCTCCCAGAAAAAAAAACATAGTCCAGTTCTTCTGTTATTCAATTTTTTTTCCATGAAGCCCACACTAAGTTCCTCTTTTATTTCATTTTTATGTCATTGAATCTTCTGGACCAACATCCCTTCTATCCCCCTCTTTTTTTCCCTTTCCTTTATTCTTTTTTTCTTTCTCCCTCCTCCTCCCACTTCCCATCTTTGCATGTGCCACTTTCAATTGTCGTGATATGCCCTGTGGCAAACTCTGCCTCTGTGAGCTCGAGCAGGCTTTGTTGGTAATGGCTGTTATTCCTGACGTGAGGGGAGGAGTGTAAATTTCTCTTGCAAAGCTTCACCTCTGCCTGCATGGGAATTATGTTGTAGCACATTGTGGAACAATGCACCAACCCCCCATTGCATGTTTCCTATAGGTGCGGTAGATTTGTAATGAGCTATCCTAAATCACACACGGAATCTCTCAGCAAATCCTCCCAAAAGAAATCTAGCTTGCTTTTCCACTCTAATAATAGCTCTTCCTTTTTCTTTTTCTTTTTCTTTTTTTAATCTGGAGTTGATTTGAAAGTGCATTTGATCTTGGTATTATTGAGTGAATTTCTTTGTTTCCATGGCAGAGACCGTGTTTAAGTGATAAAAAGAAGTGTGACGGGAAGCGTGTCCTTTGTTAGATCATTAAATTAAGGCAAATACAAATCTCACTACTTCCCCTATAATATTTGAGTCAAGTAAAAGAGTTAAACACATCATGCGTGCGGTTTAAGGGACATTATTTTCCTCTGATAGAGTTACACAACCCTTATTGACTGATAAGGTGCGACCCTTAACTGCCAGATAAATCCTCAAATTTCCTCGTTGGATGCTGCGCTTACGATTTTTGTTAGTCTATTTCTCTGTGACAAAAAATATAGTCATGCCTTTTGTGAAATCCTTTTTGAGAAGCCTGACTTTCCGCCAACCCTATCCGTCTGTGTATTTTCTGTATTCTCAACATTGTGCTGATGGAAAAAAAAATATATATATATACGTTTACCCTTGTTGGTCTGGAGGAGAACCAGCCCTTCAAGCTAGAAGTGGAATGACCACAGTCTATCACAAAGATAAGCATGAACAATAGGAAAGAATAACAACATATGTGGAAAGAAAGAGGAAAGCTACGCTCCACAAATTTAATTATTAATCCGTAGTTTTTCTTCTCCACAATGCCTTTTCCAGTCCATAATGAGTTTTCTCTTTATTGCTGCAGTGCAAAGCTGAAAGACTAAAAGCAACAAGCAAAATATGTCTCAAACTTCAGATTTCTTTTCTTCTTTTTGCTACTTTCCATAAAGAGTCTGATCCAGTACTGACAGAGAACCGTGTCAGAAGGGTTTCATATTCATAATTTGCAATTCTGCTTCTTTTCTGTTAAGCTTGAGTTTCCTCTGTTAGGTTAGCTCAAACACAGCTTTCCAAATGATTTATTTCATTGTTTTCCACTTTCCTCATGCTGACGGTTTGTTTTGGCCAATGTTGCTAAATCTCATTAACTCAGTGGGACACTTAAGACGATGACTTATTTCATCCCACCGGCCCATTTACTCATACAGCATAAATACTGTGAACAGTTTTTTTTTACAATAAAGAATTTAAAACTATGGCATAAATATGTATGGGTCAGTACTTTACAGAACCACTTTTTGCAGCATTTACAGCTGCAATTGGTGGTGGTGGTGGTGGGGGGGATGTCTCCACCAACTTAGCAAACCCGTAAACTGAACCTTTTTTTTTTCTTTTCAAGTAGCTATACTGTTGTTCACTTAAACCGGATAGAGAGCGACCGTGAACATGAATTTTCAAGTCCTACCACCGATTCTCAGTTGGATTTAGGTGTGGATTTTGACAGTGCTCTTTTAACACATGAATAAGCTTTAACTCCTGAGGCAGCTGACAGGTGGTTGCAGAAGCAAAACTCTGGCTTGGGAGGAATCCAGAGAGACTTCCTCAAAGAAGTTCTGGAAAACCATTAGGTTACTCGGAAAAAGAGAAACTGCATATGCTCCGAGAGGGGAACTGAGGACGTCTCCTGGCGGTGGAAGAAGCACTTGCAGGATCTCCTCAATCCGGTCAGCATGTTTTTCGTGGAGGGAGCAGTGCCCAAAGACTATTTAGAATGTGATTTCAACTCTGTGGGAAAGATCGGCAAAGTAGTTAAAAGGCTTCCTGGTGGCAGGTGCTCAGCTGTAGATGACATCCCGCCTGAGTTTCTGAAGGCTCTAGAAATTGTACAGTTGTGGTTGACACACCTCTTCAATGCCACATGGAGAACTGGGACACCACTGCTGGAGTCGTAGACTAGGGTGGTGGTCTCGATTGTTGAGGAAGGGGACTGGTGCGTGTATTCCAATGATCAGGGGATCATACTTCTCAGCCTCCCTGTCTTGGAGAGGAGGCTCTGACAGATTGTTGAACCTCAGATCAAGGAGGATGTGGAACAGTGGACCAGATGTTTACCCATGCAGAATTGTTGCAGGGTAATGGGAGCATGCTTCTCCCGTCTATGTGTTTTGTGGATCTTGAGACGGCCTACCATTGTGTGGGTTTCTGCAGGAGTATGCAGTGTCTTGGAGGCTTTTAATGGCTATCCACTCATAGTGATCATAGTGTGCATTGGACTCCGCCAAGCTGCCCTGTGTCACTTATCCTGCTTGACGTGTTCATGGATAGGATCTCAAGGTGGAGTCAAGGGGAGAGAGTGTTTGGTTTGGCAACCTCAAGAAGTCATCTTTGCCTTTTGCAGATTATGTAGTTCTGTTGACTGCTTTGGGCCAGGTATACAGCGTAGCCTGCTGAGCCAGGACTAGAGTCAGTTCCGCTAAGTATGGGGCCATATTGTTCGAGCGGATGAAGGTGGATTGTCCCCTCTGGGTTGAGGGCCAGTCTCTGGTCCAAGCAGAAGAGTTTAAGTACCTGGGTCTTGTTTACAAGTCATGGTAGGATGGAGCAGGAGATGCACAGACGGATTGGGGCTTTGTCTGCAGAAATACTGACCCTTCCAAAATTAGTTTCCTCTCAAGTTTGGCCTGGCTGAGACGGTTTGATGAGATCCGTCATCCTGGGGTAACTCAAAGTAGTACCGCTGCTTCTCCACATCAAAAGAAATCATTTGAGTTGGGTAAAAAAAAACTGATCAGGGTGCCCCCTGGGCTGCTCCCTCTGGAGTTTTTCCAGGCTTGTCCCCCTGGGAGGAGACCCCAGAGAAGATCTCAGAGAAGCTGAAGATGATGGATGCATGGGCGTGTGGATGGACTAACCCTTCTGTTATAACTAGGCGTATGTTTAGGGTCACCGCCCTGCATGAAGTAACTATCCCAAAAACATGATGCTGCCGCCATGTTTAGACTGTGAGAATGGTGCATACAGTACTAAGTGAACTGAATTTTCCACCACACAGCATTTTGATTGTAGATTACCTTGGGTTTCAATGGCCTGAGCATTTTTTACACACGTGTTGTGTTTCTTACATGGCCACTTTGCTGTTTCTTTGATTTATTACCGACTTTTCTTTCTTTCATTTTTTAAGGTATCAGAGTGAAGTGAGATAATTGCAAATGCAACCCACATTTTTCAGATTGTTTCAGATGTTAAAAAACTTGGAAACCAACTATCTTTTTCTTTCCAGTTTATAATTTTGTGCCTTTTTTGTTGGTCTACATAAAATCTCTATAGAGTACATCTATGTTTATGGTTGTAAGGAAACAAATCTGAGAAGTTTCAAGGGGTGGGAATATATCAATGATACATTTAACAAAATGTCTGTGCGTATTGACAATGTGATGGTACAATCTGTCTAGATCAAGTTTTCATGATTTTACTCCACAGTGCTGTTTGATATACACTATAGGATTTAATGTTCTGGCCGGGCATCCTTGTATGTAGGCTGTGTTTAGTTGTATTCTGTTTTGTATTTGAAGTTCAGTTTGTCCTGTGACTCTTGACTTTAATGCTTTGCCTTCCTAAGGGTGCCTCTCACCTCTAATTGCCCTGTGCTCCTCTGACAGGCCCTGGAAAGCGAGTTTGTGTCATGTCAGCTGCATCAGTGGATTGACCTTATTTTCGGCTACAAGCAGCGAGGGCCAGAAGCAGTGCGTGCCCTCAACGTATTCCACCACCTGACTTACGAGGGCTCCGTCAGCCTGGACAGTATTGCTGACCCTTTGCTCAGAGAGGTAACGCTCACGGAGACGCAAACGCACACACATACGTATTGTCATGGTGATGAAGCCAACCTACTCTCTCACTCGGCCTGCACGCAACTTCCTGTTTCTGTTTGTACAGACGTGTCTCGGAGCTCCTGGAGCGTTTATATCAGGCATCTGTCAGTCAATTAATATGTGATGAAAAGCTAACCCGCTGGAAAATCTGGCAGGGTTGCTGACTCGGCATGTTTACTTTAAGCTTGGCATCACTTTTGTTGACGTTAGGTTTTTAATTTCACCGTTCAGTTAAACCGTTTTCTTTTGATATCAGAACAGATACATTTCCGGTTGACATCATATTACCAGGTCGCTAATCTTTCTATTGAATGTACCGAATTTTGCTCTCCTCAGCCAAGTCAAAAAAAATCTGACCACGCTCTTTGATCAGTCACCGTCAGTCCTTCAGTCAATGAGAGAATCCTCTTATTCTGAACAAATTAACTCAGTATCTTTTAGGTGGATGCTTCTGTTTGCATAATTGCAAAGGGAAACGGGACCAAAGACTGCAGCAGCTGGCATGCATTGTGGCACTTTCCAGTGTGAGCTCTCCTCTCCCTGTGATATTCACCATCTGCTGTCTGCAAAACAACTCATTTATATACTGTCACTTCCAGGGGCGCCTTTATTTATCAAGTGACCACTATGCAAATCACCTGCAGAAGATTTGGCTCATCTAATTACCAAACCATATTGTGAAAGGTTTGGTTTTTTATTATTTCAGGAAATTGTTTCAAGGATGCCTTGTTTATTTTCCTTCAGACTGGAAGGTTCTCAGCTGTCTTCTGCTGTCACAGTTGTTGCTTTGCAGGGTGACGGTACTCTTAGTTAGTCTCACATTAGGAAGTCAGATATTTACGGTCCCTAATTATGCTCACGTAGTTGAATGTGTGAGATCTGAGTTTAATTGTGCTGGAGAAAGAAACTGGATCATCTAACTGATGCTATTTTAATATGATGAGTGCTAATTAAGACTTAAAACTGTCAAATTATCTGTAATTTGTTATATTTCACATCCATTTCTTAGTTTTTCTGAAAACTTATGCTTGTTTTAATGATTTTTAGTTGGCTGTACTCTTTTTGTTTAAAAACTATGTTCAATGTTCTCTTGCAAGCCCCTATTTATTGCAAATTGAAATAATTATTTTTGTTTTTTACTTCACTAAATCACTTTGGGGGAAAAAAAACTTGGTGAATAGGTTTGACTTGACTCTGCAGGAAGAATTGATATTGTGCATCTACCAAGTTCACTTGGCTACATTTTTACTATTGTCCAATGTAACTATACAATGTATTTAAAGTCATCCACAAGCAGAAATGCAATGTTGTATTGAAATGAAGCACATGACAGTGCTTATCCTTTTATACATAGACAATAGAATTTATACTTTGCAATAAATATACAAATATTGCAAGCTATTGTAGTCCTAAACAATCCTGCTGTTTAAATGGAGTGTCTGACTCAGAGTATGGCCATGTTTACATAAACCAGATATGGTGTCAGGCCTTCTATCTTATTTCTAAAACTCATGTTTTATTTAGATTTTTCTCATACATCTCTTCATTTTATCGTTGGTATATGTGCAAAGTGATTATATTCTGAATTCTAAAAACCATTTCATTTCTATTTATTTGAATTCCACTGGTCCTTTAGAACGAATTCTAAGAAACTTTGGGAGATTAACGTCGCAGCTCACTAGTTACCTCTACTACTCCCACCCAGATCAATTTGTTACCTGCTTGGATGAGTCAATGAGGCGGGGCATGGAAATTTGCCCAGGGTCTGTCTCACTGAGATTTGTGGAAATGTGATGATTGACTCTTGGTATTGATTCATTCTGGGCCTGACAGGTGAAACTGTAGACCTGGCATTAGTCACAACAATTAAGGCATTTGAAATGTCAGGAAATTAGAGGTCACAAGAGATCATTTCCTTGTGCGTGTCAGATGAAAATGATGACACTTTCTGACATGCTGCCAGGCCTCTGGTCTGTGGTTGAGAAACAGTGACAGCACTTCTGGGCATGCTGCCGGAACAGCGATCCTTCCCTGTGATGCCTCTCCTGACACCCTTTTCTTATGGAAAAACATGACAGCAACCCCTTGATTCAGACCCTACTGTGTCACTCACAAGTAAACAGACAAATTATTCATCAGTGGAACTCTATTGCTCCTCCTGCCACTGCCCCTCCTGCCACCCCCTGCATCAACAGAGACGCCAAAGTGTGCTGCGGTGAGCTTCTGACAGGCTTTGAGCTCGTTGACACTCTTTAAATTGATTTCACCTTGATATTCTCCTGTTGATGGGATCCCAATGTTCAAACGGTTTACATCACTGTCTCAATCGCATATCATAATGATTTTAATTTCCGTGATATGTGATGAAAGCAGCATTAGACACGATCACTTACTCGTGGACGCATTGAGACATAATTGCTCCCACTTAAAGTCATATACATGTCCACTCCCAAATAATCAGTTAAGAAAAAGCCCCAGGGCAATTCTTTGTTTTACTTAAGGATTACATTTCTGACAAGATTGCCTGAAACAACTTTCTGTTGGCATGTAAAGAATGGAGCGTCGGTACGTGGGAAAATAACACGGCTGTTGCCATGCATGCTCTCATGTGGTTTCTATGCTAAGTTATTTATATATAATACAGTATCGGTATATTCCTTAAAAGTCAAATTTGATTGAAGTGAATTTGCTGTGTTTTCTTTGACATCCGTCAAAAGGTCAAAAAGCGTGCAATACATTTGTAGCTGCCACAAGTGATCCGAGGTCTTGTGATTCAGCATGAGCTCACGTTCCTACATTAGTCATGACAAGGCAATGTTGGCTTTTGTGTTGCTTCAGTGTGCTCTGGAGTGGGAGGCTAGAAGTCCTTTATCGAGACAGACTTGCATGTCTGTCTCGATAAGTTAGAATGGTTTTGTAAAGATAATTCAAGTCAAAAACGTGAAATGTAGCTCATCGGCATTGCTGGGTCTGGTGTCTCTAATTGTCTTGACAGGACTCCAGAGATTCTCAGTGGGGTTCAGACCTGGTGAGTTTGCTGACCAATTAAGGAGATCATGGTCGTTAAACCAGTCATTGGTTCTTACGGCAGTGTCGGCAAGTGCCAAGTCCTGTTGGAAAATAAATAGTAGCATCTCCATAAAGCTTGTCAGCAAAGTGAAGCATTGAGTACTGCTGGATGGCAGTGGTGACTTTGGACTTGATCATGCACAGTGTATATTGCAACAGCATAAAACATGGCTCCCCAAATCACCAGCGGCTGTGGAAACCTGACACTGGACCACGGGGAACTTCAATTCCCTGCCCCTCCACACTCTGGAACCTTGATTTCCAAATCCTCCCATTTCATCTGGAAAGTTAAATTTGCACGACTCGGCGAGAATCAAGTGGAAAATTCAAATTATGAGAAACTGACTTTTGGGCTCTCAGGTTTGGAATTGGCTGTATGCCATATTCAAGAAAATTAGGACAATTAATATTTGAAAGTATTATAATTTATTAATGTGCACCTGCACCTTCTGCCACCAGTTTGGAAATTACACAGCAAACTAAATACCTGCCACCTCTTAGTTCTTTTTTTCTACCATCATTAAACAGAAACAAAGTCACTCAGACAGGTGGACACATTGTTATGAGGAATGTCCTGTGCTCACCCAAGCAAGGCAGTTTTTTGCTTGGAGGGAAAATAATCCAAATGGTTTTGGTGAGTAACTTCTCAGCTGAAAAGCAAAACGTTTAATGACCTGAACTAATGACTTTGCTCCTTAAATGCTCTCCATCTCTAAGTGAAATACGGATATGTTTGGGAAATCCATCTCTGGGGAATCAGTGTTCAAGCGGCTGGGAGATATCGATGTGTTCTGATCAGCTTGCTGAATAATATATTCAGGAATTATTCTTGAACAAGGTAAATCCTCGGAAAAGAACACAAAAGTATATAAAATAATAAATAATAATGCCTTTAAAGCATAAACGGTTCAAGATTCCCATCATTCAGCTGGCTAGTTTTCTTGGAGATATAATCATCATAAGAAATAATTTGATGTTTTCCACATGACAGCCATCGCCGCCTTTTATGGTCCATGTATCATATTTCTTTATTTGAACAGACACTTTGACCTTGAACCTAACCTTAAATAACCATAATGTCAGTTGCCTTAGTTACTTGGCAGACTTTGTTGTAAGAAACATGCTAACGCTTAATGGTTGCCAAATGTGCAAACCAGCTCACACGAAACGTTCACTGCTGCATGACAGCTCTCAACGGCGTGGACGTTGCCTTTTTTTTTTTTTTTTTGCCGCCGTGAAAGATCTGAAGTGACCAGGCGGCGTCGGGGGCGACTGTGTGCCTCGCAGGTGGCCTGTCCTAATTCGGCATCACCTCCAGACGCCCTGCGCCGCATCCCTTGCTGTGGCATTTGCTACCCAATGGGTCTTTTTTTGATAGTGAGCGGTGTGTACAGGCTTAGAAAAGGAAAAATGAGGGCCAGTCGCCCCGGCAGTGAGGAGGGCAGACGAAAGGCTGAGCCATGTATGTTTCATCGTGCACAATGGCATTGACGGACATCTACAAGCTCTTCTGATGGTGGAAAAGGCTCCAGTCACATCAATCACCTCCACCTTAGAGTGCCACGCTTTCAGTCAAGCTCAGCAGCGCTTACCGCTTCTGTTTTGTTTCGTTTTTTGTTGTTGTTTTTTTGTGTCTTGTTGCAAGCAGAGAAGCGCGCTTGTCTGTTTTTATGTGTGGTTTCTAAAGATAGAAAAGTTTAGATTTGTTCTTTTCCTGCTGGCCGTTACCTGACTTGAGTTGCTGATTTGCTCTCTTTCCTCCTCGTTAGTCTCGTAGTTTCTCCCTCATAAATCATCCGTCATTGAGGTAGTACCCTACCTAACTCACCATGTCTGTCTTATGTGCTGGTCTGTGTATGTGTGTGTGTGTGTGTGTGTGTGTATGAGTATACACACATGCTTTTGTGCTTTGTTTCAAGTACAATAACATCTAAAAGCACGCTGGCCTACTGCAGTTCTATCTGGATGTCACTCCAGGTTAACGTTTGTGCAGTCGGGGCCCCCGCTCCTGGAAATGGGGAATGGTTAACTGAAGCATGTTAATAGGAAAAGGCTTGTCTCTTCCATACTAACACTTGGATGACTCTGCAGGCAGAGGGGGGAAGGGGGAGCACCCAGGCGGATTGGGAGCGCACCCCTCTCCCTTTACCTCCCCCCCCCTTCCTCAGAGGCACGGCTGAGTTAGGATTTGCTTGCATTGTCAAGTAACGCATTGACCCATCACTTTGATGCATATTGATTGTGACAGCCACTCTCTCACTCGCTCGCTCGCTCTCTCCCGCAGGCCACGGAGGCTCAGATCCAGAGCTTTGGACAGACGCCATCTCAGTTGCTTATCGAGCCACATCCTCCACGCAGCTCCGCCATGCACCTGGTGAGAACAGGGAGCATGCTGGGAACACTCGCTGCACCTCTGGATGTGTGCGTGTGTGCTTCAGGGAGGCTGTGTAGACTTCTTATATTTTACTCTCAATGTCTTTACAGGCAGGCATACGTTGGATGACTATGATTTGACAATTCGATGCTTCCTTTCATTCCTTTCATTTTTAACAGAAGTAACATATTTAATTTTTTTTAATCTCGTGTGATTACAGGAAGTTTATTTACCTAGCAAGTATAAGTACCAGCAGTCTGTGGTGTTAAACTGGTCCTACTCAAAAGTAGTGAAGTTTAAAGTGAACAGTGCTCCCTACTGGCCTAACAAGCCCAGTCTCTGTGCTTTAAAAGGCTTTAAAAGGCAAAAATACATGAATCTCAGCTAGATTATTGTATGACGCCTCGCAAAAGCATTAATACCTCTTGAACTTTTTCACATTTTGTCATATAACAACCACACACAGCAGTATGTTTTATTGGGATTTTTGTAACACACCATCACAAAGTAAAGCGTAAATGTTAATTGGAAGGAATAATACACATGGATTTTGTATTTTAGTTAATCATTAATCATCATCCCTATTTGTCACTGCGACTTTGTACATTCCAGTGAAACTTGTCCTCTGCATTTAACTCGTTCTTTAGGGAGCGATGGGCTGCCACTGTGTGTCACCCGGGGAGCATTCTGGGACTTAAAGGTCTTGCTCAGGGACCCAGAGTGGCAGTCTGTGAGATACGAATCGGGGAACTTGCAGCCTTCAACAGACGCAAGCACCCAGCTCTAACCGGCCAAATTAAAATCAGAAAAGTTTCCCACTTAGCTCCCTTTCCTCCGATACCCCTGAATAGAATCCAGCAAAACCAACTGGCTAATAAATTACCTAATTAGTAAACAGAGCACAGCTGTCAATCTCAATATAAAGAAAACAGCTGTTCTGTGAATGCCTCAGAGGTTTGTTGGTGAACATTAGTGACAAACAGCATCATAAAGACCAAAAAAAACAACAAATGGATAATAGTGTTTTTGTGAAGTTTAAAGTAGGGTTTGGCTTTAATATGTAAACTTTAAATATCTCTCAGAGCTCTTTAATCCATCTCCTGATACATGGAATAAAATTTAACACATCTTTAAAATCCACCTAAACACCTGACAGGCCAGGCAACAAGAGAACTATTCAGAGAAGCAACCAAGAGGCTCATGGAAACTTTGGAGAAGCTGCAGAGATCCATAGCTCAGGTGACAGAATCTACGACAAATATCACTTGTGCACATCACAAATTTTGGCTCTTTGGGAAGAACATTTTTCAAAGAACCCCAGAACAGTTCCCATCGGCAGTGTGTCAGAGTTGACTGGAAGATCCATGTAGATAAATACAGGGCAACACTGAAGTAAAATTGTTAAAAGATTGGAATGGAAGTTCACCATCCAGCAGGACAACAACCCTAGACATACAGCTAGAGCCATCTGCAATGGTTTGGATCAAAGCACTTTATGTGTTACAATGGCGTAGACCTAAATCTGATGCTATCCATCCGGTCTAAGTGAGTTGCGCTTTAAAAAAATACAAAAACTTTGGTCGGATGTAGAAAGTTGGTAAAGGGAAATATAATGGATGGATGCATGGGTAACATATGTTTTTATTTCCCTTTTCCACTGTTTTAGTGTTAGTTCTGGTGCCATTCTGCTAATTTTATAAACAAAACGATGGGGCTGTTTTGTTTCCACACCTTTGCTGAGCTATTGCAACGTGATGTCGTCCGGATAGGTATTTGATCATGTAAATCTAAACGACAATAAAGATAATTCTAAGTCTAAAGAAAAAGCCCAAAAGACTTTGCAGCAGTAATAGCTGCAAAAGGTGGTGTCGGGGTGCTGAAGATATAGGAGAGCCACACTTTTAAGTGTCAAGAATCAAAGAAAAACTACTATAGTTTTCTTTTTTACTTTCTACCTCCTATTTTATTTTCACAAAACTTTCAATTATAATATATTGAAGTTTGTGGTTGTTATTTGACAAATTGGGAAAAACTCTAAGAGGTATTTTATTTTGGAATAACAATCGCCTTTGCTGTCATTTTATGCACATGCCTCCTGGTTGTCATCACATCTAATGCCTGATGAGATTATTTTAAAATCTTTTTCTAAATTTGATCACATTGGCAAATGGAAGGATTTTTTTTAAACAGCACTATTTTTAACTAAAGACAAATCCAGTTCACCCACAAAGTACTGCTAATAACAGTTTTTCTTTTTCTGCTACATATGCAGGAGAAAGAAAGAACTTAATTGAAAGTTGCAAGTACTATACCATTGGAAATAGTTTTTTTTATTTATTACCTTTATCTAAATAGGCTTAACTTTTCTGATCCATGTTTCTGTATCAGCCATCACATATGAATCGTCCTCTCCATCTCCAGCTTTCCTTGCCGTAATCCTCTAATTATCCAATGGGGATGTTGCATGAAGTTCACCTTTGTGTCTGAATCTTTTTTTCCACACTAATTCTTCTTGCATTCTTTTCTTACATGATTTAATACCTCTTCTTGTCATTTTTGTCTGTGCCCTCCATTCCTGCTCCCTACCTTCACCCCCTCCATGACGTCGCCATCTTTTTTCCACATTTTTTTTTTGTTTTTGTCTTTTCTCTCTTCTACTCAATAGTGTTTCCTTCCGCAGAGTCCTCTCATGTTCAAGGACCAGATGCAGCAGGACGTCATCATGGTGTTAAAGTTCCCATCCAATTCGCCCGTAACGCATGTGGCTGCCAACACCCTGCCCCATCTCACCGTACCAGCTGTGGTCACCGTCACCTGCAGCCGCCTATTTGCCGTCAATCGATGGCACAACACTGTTGGTGAGCGGAGCCGAAGTCGCATAGGAGGTGATAGAAGTTCAAACGCAGACATATGCTCTATCAAGGGTGGGGGGAAAAAAAAATTGTGGCACACCACATGTGATACCTACCACAGCAGCGCTCCTGTAAAAATCACTTCATCACAGTCACGCACACAAAAAAGAAAAACCTGCCCACTGCTCATAATAGAGCTGTTGCAAGCTGTCCATGAGAGTGACTAGCACCTTCCAGGTAAGCTGCCTATGAGTGTTTCCACATGTTCCTTCTCAGACACGTGTGAACAACATTACCCACTGATCCCCCTCCCTATGAACGCGCCTCACCTCAGGGTCAAAGGGTCAAAAGCAATGGTTACTTGGAAATTAGGGGCCACAACTGCACCGCGTTCTCCTCACACGTTTCCATCTGTTACCGCAGAAAACATGTAGCACTCAGGACGAAAGAGTGCGCGGCGTGCTGTTGTCCTTAATGAACGCAGCTGCAACGCCCTGACCGTCCTGGTGGAGAGAGAGCAAATGTGGTCTCACTTTTCGAAATGGGGACAACAATAAGGTCTCCGGATTAGTCGGCATGGCCCTGAATCAAAACTGTATCAACATACCTGTTGAGATAAATGAAATGACGTTTTATGTTGGGCGTGAAAAGCCTAGTTAAACAGAGCCCTCTACGTTGTTATGTCACGGAGAAATACGAATGGACTTGTCTATTAAAATTAGTGTTGTTCCGATACCGGTATCGGACGGGGCCCAGATCCAGCACTAAAATGGTGGTATCGGTATCGGCGAGTACCAACAAATAGGGCACGATACCATTTTGATGTTTGTATGTCACTTGAACACAGCTTTCTCTCTCCCGACTAGTATTATACATATTATATAAGTTCATGAAAGTTGCACTAATTTGGCATTTGAGAGCCAAAACTCATTGTTTAAATGAGATTATTCAATTATTAATGTAATTTTATTGTCTTACTGTTGCACTACTATTATACATGTTATAATTTCACGAATGTTGCACTATTTTGGCCTTTGAGATCCAAACGTTTATTCAACTATTGTCACCCCTTCCAGGTAGGCAATAAAAAGTTCTATTACCCTAAGTAGTATGAAGTTCTTCATATATACATACACACATCAATTTCAAACAGATGGTATTGGTATGGTATCGGTATCGGCCAATACTGCACAGCAAGGTATCGTGTATCGGTATCAGGGGCCAAAAATATGGCATCGGCGCAACACTAATTAAAATGCCATGTATAGTTTTGGGACTGTGTGTGAATGTGAAGTTGTTGAAAAGCGTATGCATGTATGCTCACCTGAATCCAGGTCTCCGAGGAGCACCAGGCTATTCTCTGGAACAGGCCCATCACCTCCCTATAGAGATGGATTCTCTGGTTGGTGAGTGAGCTCAAAGGGGGGGAGGGGGGGGGCTTCAAACAAACAAAAAAAAAGGACATGAATATTTGTTCTTCACATCTATTTTAGGTAGAGCCATACTTCAGGTATAGTACTGGTTTTTTTTTGCCTTTTGTTTTTTCCCTCTCAGCCAACAATACTGGCAGCAACAAGCGTCAGATCACAGACCTAGTGGACCAAAGCATCCAAATCACCACACACTGTTTTGTGGTGACAGCTGACAACCGCTACATCCTGGTGTGTGGCTTCTGGGACAAGAGCTTCCGAGTGTACTCCTCTGAGACAGGTAGGTTATAGTGTAAACTCAGTTTCCTACAGAGCTGCGCACTGATGTGTGGAGGACTGAGTGCTAAGACAGTAATGATACAGTATCGGTGCAACTGTCTCCTTACACATGTGTAGAACAATTGATAGATATACACCTAGGTGATGAATTATTAACTGCTGTGAGAACACGTTCCCCCAATAGCTTATTAAAAAAAATTGTATTCAGCTGGGATGCCTTAACGTGGTTCAAGAATACGTTGCAAGACTCCATGATTATTTATATTCTATTATTATTTAAAATATTTTCAGATCTACATGCCTTTCAATCCTTAATTCGACAGTAGTCGAATTAAAAACATGTTCTTTTGTGTTTATAGTTGACTAAATTTTTGCCTTTCAAGACATCAGCCAAAAGCATACCAACAGAAGTCATCCATGTTCCTTTTTCTCCCAAGGCAAGCTGACCCAGATCATTTTTGGCCACTGGGATGTGGTAACGTGTCTGGCCAGATCAGAGTCTTACATCGGAGGCGACTGCTACATTGTTTCTGGGTCAAGGGATGCTACCCTGCTGCTTTGGTACTGGAGTGGGCGACACCATATCATTGGTGACAACCCCAACAATGGTGAGTGGTTCAAATTATTTTACAAGTGGGGGGGGGGGGGGTTAACAAAGTTAACAAAAAGACCAACTGTCTTTTCTTAAATTATTTCTTTCACAAAATACTAGTGGAGACAATGCACACAACATTCATGCTGTTTCAGACTTTGTTTTCGGACTAAATATTACTTAAAACAGTTTTAATCATCCTTAAAATGGTATTCAAGGTTGAAAGCATGCTTAAAGGTCATGCTTAGAGGAGCAGTTAGCGATATTTCATCACTAGGTGATGCTTGAGCTCTGCCTGTAGACCAAAACAAGATGAGTGACAAGCCGAGCCATCTCTTTACCTCCACTCCAGCTGCCACCCAGCTCCTCCTTTCCTTTCAAATACAAATATGCATCTCCTGTGCACATATTTGTAAAGGATAAAAACATAGCATCACCTTTCAGAGGAACATTTTTAGTTAAGAAGTAAGTAACTCATAACTTTATAATGCTGTTAGCAACAGAACATTTTGATCTGCTGGGCATGCTCTCCGTCATGTTGCTCCAATGCTGCGCTGCTCTGGTATTTTAGGGCAAGGAGAGGCTAAGCCCTGAGTGGCAGCCATTCACACGCATGCATACCCGGCCCGGCTATGTAAACAAGAGACTGAAGAACAACAGAGATGTGGTGTGACATCATAACATAGTCCATCTGAAATGTTACCTTTAGTTCTATTTTTTAGTTCCATCTACAATAATGAAATTGCGCTTATATCTGCTTTAAGGCTCTTATTGTGAAGGTAAGCCGGACATGGTGTCTCTACTGTGTTCACGCTATAAATAGACACAAATTCCTTCTGCAGAAAATCTTTGTGTTGGGAATTTAAAAGAAAACCCTCTACAATAAAACTGCAAAACTCAGACAAGCCGGTTCTAAAGAAATAGACGAACCAAACCTGGTCAAACAAACATCGGACTAAATATTAGTTACTTACCATTAGCCTAAATTTAACTTAACTTAATTGTAGAGAACAGAAACCAGCAATAGTAAGAATTTACCCTATAGACAAAACCAATGATCTCTCTATTTTCTTGATTGTCGATGCTTTTTTCTCCTTCATGATCAAATATTGGCATGTTGCCTACCCTGAGTCTCCCTACACAGTGTGTATTAGTCTCAACTTCTGGATAAAGTAGCAGAATTTATTTTATATATACAGTTTAATAAAAAACAAATAAATAAAAATAATTGAACTTTATTGATCTCACAACAGAGAAATTCACTTCTGCATCTTAAACCATCCCTTGGGGAGCAGTGGGCTGCCACTGTGTGGTGCCTGGGAAGCAATCGGGGGTTAAGGGTCTTGCTCAGGGACCCAGAGTGAAGGCTGTTGGGATCGAACCGGGTACTTGCAACCTTCTCATAGCACAAGCGCGCTGCTCTAACCACTAGGCCACCACTCCCCCTTTATTTTTTATGTAAAGCAGTACAGTCTAACTTTTTACCCTAGGGGCACTAAACTTATAATTGTCAGGTTTAGCGCCACTGAAAGCCACTGGTAACACTTCACTGTCACAAAATAAAACACTCTCTCTCTGTCCATGTTTTGGAATCTGATAGCAGAACACTTTGGACCAGCAGATTGAGAAGTAATTGAGTTACTTGTAAAGACAAGGCCACAATCACCCCTCTAGATTAGATTCCTCTAGATTATAGAGTCTCCCATTGAAACAGGGAGAGGATGAGGCAGAGCCAGGGGGAGAGGGAGAGGGAGGGGGAGCTCCAGGAGCCATGGAAGAGAAAAACAAGGCAGACAACAGGCTCTATTGTCTGATTAAGATGAAAGGCTACAGAAAAATAACAAACAAATATGATTTGACCATTTTATTTCTAGGCTCAGATATTAGGCATTTCAATCAAAAACAACATTCTTCTAATTTTAAAATAATAATAATAGATCACCAGTTCACTATAGTCTCATGGTTGAATTTCAAAATGATGTCTTAAACGATGTTTTAAAAATAACGATATGGGCCGATATTTTCATTTTGCATTGATGTAATTAGACTGTTAGTCATTGAATCAATATATTGATGTGGATCAATGTATTGTTACACCCCTATGTTTTTTGTCCATTTACTACATCATTTGTAAAACTTGCTCTCAGACTTTATCATCCATGTGTAATTATTGGTTCTGATTTGCTCCCCATTGAGGATTTGTATGATATAGAATTTCAATACCTTTTTACTACCTGTGATGTGGGAAATAGAAATAAAATAAGTATGCACGTTTGCTTTTCCAACCTTTATCTGGGAAGTGGTACAACATGTGTATGCTTTGAAATATTGTGTTTTCAATTGTGGAAGATTTTAGGAGCTTCAGATTAGTTGCAAGCGTTCTCTAATTAACTTCACTGAGGCTTTGACAGTTAATTAAGAATTTCAGCTTGGATGCCTCCAATTAGCAAGGGGCAGCATCACTTGTGTTACTGCAGTAGGAAGAGAGTATTCCCCTGATATTCTTACCACAAGTGCTTGCACTGCAGCTTTGGTGGACAAAAAGAAAAGGAAACTAAAGAAAGTAGCACACAAAGAAGTGTAGATCTCCATAAATATAAAGAGCCCACACAGACAATATATTCATATAATGTAAACGGCATGTATTTTGTAATCAGGATTATTTTCAAACATCCCTTTTGATAAGATTGGAATAGTCTTCCTCAATTCAATGCCTGTTCTGTTTTACTTAATGCTGGCTAAACATTTCTGGAATATGCTGGTGTTATCCAGAATTGATTTCACCCACACCCAAAAAGGCTGCATGGCTCCAAGTGTGTTTTAATTAAACCAACCACAATTCCAGCTCCATCATGGTTCAGTGTTTCAATCTCCACCATATTTGCACCTGGTTAATTGTGGTGGCTGAATCCACTTTTCCCAAGGGCAACCAAAAGATTGGTTGTATTCAAAGCCCAGTGATTGAATCTTTTGATGAGCAGGTGAGCTTGCTTTTACTCCCTGGGGTCTTTTTTTGACACTTGTCCTATTCAGTTCACTCTCAGCGACGGGTCCTGAGACCGACAGGGCAGCCCAGGTCCTGGTCTCAAAGGGACCATGATGCATTGTTCATAGCCCAGCTTTGTGACTGGACTGCAGCAGTTGTGTAGAGACATATAAGCCAGTCGCTGATGACATGTGTGGGTTTTAACACTTCTGCATAATCTTTCATAAGGTTGAAATATAAACAAAGAAAATCTAAGTTCCCCTCATTTTTATTATTGGCAAATACACTAGCATCACTTAAAACCTATATTGAAAAGTATTTGTGTTTGGAGGGTTTAATTTCAAAAAGATTTAGCAAAATGTTATTTTCATTCATTTAAAAGTAAATAAGCCCATTTTTTTTGCTACTGTCATTCAGCAAGTACAGTACTTTCTATAGAAATAGCACGTAGAATTACCTTTAGCAGCAATGACAAAAATCATTTTTTGTTTGATATATTCAAAACAATGTAGAAGAATTTTTCTTTGAAGCAATGCTTCAGTTCAGTGCAAAGTTAATATACTGTAATAAGATAGAGCACCTTCATTTCTTTATTTTTCAGCCATTCTGTTGCATTGCTGCTGAGTTTAGGATCATTGTCCTGTTGGTGAATGACGTTCTACCAATACTTACCTGTATGATAGATGATCCCACATTTGACTTTTGAATACTCTGGTATACAAAGGAGTTCATGGTCAGCTCAGTAACTGCAAGGTTTTCTTGTCCTGTGGCTGCAGATGAGTCCCAATTAATCAGGCCTTCACCCCCGTGCTTGACGGCTTGTACATGTTGTTTGGCGCCAAAATACTGTGCTTGTCAAACATTACTGGGGCCAAACAATTTTACCATTATTTTATCTGCACAAATTAGATTTACCTAAAAGTCATATACTTTACTTAGATGCAATCTAACTTGTGCTACCATGTTCTTTTTAAAGAGAATTGGCTTTGTCCTGGAAACCATACTAAACATGCTGTAATTGCTCAGCATTCTCACAGACTTCTAACACCCTAACAGGGGGCTGTACAGTATTACATGGTTCTCTCATTAAAAATAAAAATCTACTTCATAAAGCATTGCACTGTCCAATGTTGAGGCAAATTTCCAGCTTACATTGAAATGTAAATCTGAAAAGAAACTAAAACTAAGTCCAATTGTTATACCATTATTTAATTGGTGATCAGCTTACTTTTACAGAGAATACTTATACAGCGAGATCTCAGGATCAGTGGCTCCAGGTGCCATGAAACGCCCCTCAGTAACCTCTCCCCCAGCAATCATCAATCAAGAGGCACATCGGAGTGGATCAAGTGGCTTGGCAGCCATTTCTGCATTTACATAACAATTTAAAAGGACTTTCCTTCTGGCAGATGTATGTCACAATCATAGTCATTTTGTTGAGATTCATTGGCTAACAAATATTTAATTGAATTAAATGCATTAACTATTGATTATCAGCTGAACAATGTTAAACTAAGTCAGTTCATTTAATGACGTGTATTTCTCAACTTTTAGGTGACTACCCAGCACCACGAGCAGTTCTGACTGGCCATGACCAGGAAGTCGCGTGCGTGGCAGTCTGTGCAGAGCTGGGCCTTGTCATCAGTGGAGCAAAAGGTCAGCATGCTTCTTTGTCTATTCATGTAGCTGTCATCAGGAAAAAGTGGGGCGCCACAAATGCTTTAAATGTAGCTTTAAAGTAAAGCGAGCTCACAGGCAAACTTATAGTACATCAACAACCTGAACCATGCCAAAGGATAAAGAGAATGTTTAGCTATTTTTTAAACCTAAATACAGATGAGATACCTCACACTATTTTTTTTTTTTTTTTGGGTTTGACAGAGGGTCCGTGTCTGGTCCACACCATAACCGGGGACCTGCTGCGGGCCCTAGAAGGACCAGATAGCCACCAATCCCCACGGCTCATCTCGGTGTCCAGCGAGGGTCACTGCATCATCTGTTACGAGAGAGGCCGCTTCTGCAACTTCAGCATAAATGGAAAACTGCTGGCACAGATGGAGGTCAATGACACCACCAGGGTAAAGAAAAGTTGACAATAGTGTACTCAATGAAACTTAGGAAAATATATAAACACACAAAATAATGTACATCTTATGCTAACAGGATTGTGGAGTCATTTTATTTATTTATGCAAGTCCTCTATACATTTTCGCAACTGACAACACAAAATGAAAATGAAAAAGCATATAACCTCTTTCCTATTCTCATACTGTATGCTTTTGAGAGTTCAATTCCCGCCCAAAAAATCTCATTCCCTGCATATCTTACATTCTGCAGCCAAATCCGACTAATAATTTTTTTGTAACCTGAAGATGTTAACCTTCTCTGCATCCCTCCTGAAGGCAATTCTCCTGAGCAGCGACGGACACAACCTTGTGACAGGTGGAGACAACGGCGTAGTGGAAGTGTGGCAAGCGTGTGACTTCAGAAAACTCTACATCTACCCCGGCTGTGATGCAGGCATCCGAGCCATGGATCTGTCACATGATCAAAGGTTAGGTCTGGGCAGTTTTATGACGGTATTTTCCCTCAGAGTATGAGTGTGTTTTAGTTTCTTGGAAAACAGATTTAAATCTCACCAATCAAACATGTCATAAGACCCATGAGAACAGCGTTGATAAATTTATCTACAGACAAAGCCACTGATATTCTGTCCTCTTAATAAAGTTTTATATTCAAAGCTTAAACCAGACTTTCTTACTTTAATGAGGATGCACTAGCTTTTTAAAACTTAAATCTTAGCTCGCTATACAAATCAATATCTCAGACATCAGTCTTCTTACATAAAACCATCAAACCAACAAACAAATCTTATTTCATACATTTAATAAAATGGCACAAAGAAATTGTGAGCAAATAGGGTACAAGCAGCAACATAAAAGAAAAATTCCTATAAGCCAGACATTTTTACCTATACGTGGGTTTACCTAGTTGAATGTCCCAGAAAAATTATTTCACCCCAAGTCAAAAAGGGAGCACTAGTGTCCAAACGTTGAAACTCCAAATCATTATTTTTACTTCACTTCGATACGGAGCGCACACAAAAAAAGTCCTAATTTATTTCCCTATGGTTTCTCACACAACGTGGTATTTGACATGAATTTCAGCACCGTGGTTCATTTGACTCAGTTTCAACATTTAACTGGTTGGAATCTATTACTAAATAACATGAGTCTCTGATTCACTACTTAGTTTTTTTATTAAAGAAAAATGAATCTGCTACACTTAACTTTCATTATGCTTACTGATGTTTCATTATGTACAGGATCTTTGAGGAGAGGGAGTGAGTGGCTCATGCCGTTCTTTTTCTGCGTTGCCAATTAGAGACCAAACATCTATTTGAGATATTCTCTTAGAAAGTTTATTTTCTTTTGACAAGAAATCAAAAACATTTTCTTTTTACACTGATGGATAGTCAGTGCTAGACACAAACTTCTCAGTATGGTAGCTAATTGTTTGTATTTTAAAAAGGGACTGTCTGAAAATGGAATTTTAAAATGACTTTCCTGGTTTGAAAGGCAATGGAAAGGCAGATCCTTTCATACTTTCTGGATCTAAAAAATAGGATATTTGTGTCCTTTAATTTTTTCTTTCATTTTATTGTATTTTTTTTAAAGAATGGCTTGATTCAGTCACATAAGTTGCCGCAAAAGTAAAGCGAGGTCTGTTGCTCATTTTTAAAAGGAGCCTGTCTGCATTGTGTTTGAACATTTGGACCCTTTGGCTGAAGCGGTATGAGGCTTCCTTTATAAAATCAGATTCTGCGTCAGTTTAGACCCAGAAACAAAAGCCGAGACTCAGTGATCAACTTAAGCTGCCCAGCAAATTACTGATGGTTTCTGCTAGTTTCTTCCCATTATAGATTTTAACTTATAGCTCTAATGCACTGAAATAACTTTACAGTATTTATTTCACAGGTGTGTCCATTGTGCTGTTAAAACATGTAATAGAAAATATTGTTTTATTGTTTCAAGATTTAAGACGATATAACAGTTTATTCTCTTTTGCTTTAGGACCCTGATCACTGGTATGGCGTCTGGCAGTATTGTAGCATTTAACATAGATTTCAACAGATGGCACTATGAGCATCAAAACAGGTACTGACCAGATGAAAACTTCCAGCATAAAGGTTGATCGGAGGGTAAAAAACAAGGAACTGCCAACCTGTGACTGAGCTGTGAAGAAGATCCAAGAAGGGATGAAGGGGAAACAGCAGAAGAACCTCAGCAATCTTATTATTTTATGTATATCTGACCTCAGAGGCAACCGCATCGTGATCTATCTGCTATTGTACAATCTGGACACATCGTTTTGCTATGGTACCCAAACACCAGCTAAATCTTCTCTAGTGGGACTGCTCTGATTAAGAAGAAACCGAGGAAACAAATACACATTCAATTCTAAATGTTTCCCTTTTAAGCTGTAAAAAGCAAAGCAACATCACTTGTTCCCACGTTTGACAGACATTTGGAACAAGTTTAAAGAAAGAAAAAAATCTAGATGCTGGCAGCATAACATTTTTGTCAACCTTAATGTCTAATTGCTGTGGGACAAGCCAATGATGAGAGATGCCATCATGCAAGCCATGAATAAATGTCTGTCACCTTAAAATATTTGTTAGAAACGTGGCTAAAGCTACCGTTTGCTCCTAAACAGAGGTTAACTGTATGTTTGTGAAAAGACAAAATGTTCATATATTTGTTGTTCGTTAATATGGAAGAGAAGTGAGTTTTAATGTAGTCCTAGTCCTTTGTGATAAATGTTTTTGATATGTCAGAAACGCTTAAATGTGACATTGCCATGTTTTATTTTATTTTATCTGTTACCATAAATTATACAGATTTTATGCATTTCACTTTTGTTCAAAACATGAAGAGAATTAAATGCCAATTTTTTTAGCTGTATGTCGATTACTGTTTGTTGTAAAAGTCTGACATTTTGGAAAAATGTCATTTTAAAAACCTCATTATCAATGGTGTATTAGACATTAATCTGTTACTGAAAACCTTTATTTTGTATAATTTTGCACAAATGTTTTTACCATTCTAAGTATGCGAATTCATAAACTTAGTACTGTCAATGTATGTTCTCATAAGCAATATTTTCTTTATTTCTGGATAGGCTATAGGAAGGTTTACTGCCATTTGACGTCTTTTAGTGTAATGATCAAAGCTATCAAAGCATTCCCATGTGCGCTTTATTGGTTAATCTGGACGAACAAAGATATGCAACTGGATGACTTGTTTGTTCCTAAACATGGGTCCACCATTAAACTCATCTACCTAAAGCTATAATTTCTCAGGCCAAGATATTCTGAAGGCACTGGGTTTACTTTCTGTTTATGTAAAATGATTTATTTGTAAGTTTCAAACATAGTCTTTTGATAATTTATGAAGTAGATTGTATGCAATGGTTACCAGACCAGCTGAGCATTTTACATGTTATTGTTTAAAAATGGGACATATTTGGAGATTGCAACTGCATTCAAATAAAATGTTAATAGACCCCAAATCAAATTATGTAGTGTTTTTAAATAATGCTCAATGCATTAGTTTAAGCTTAAACCTTTTTTTTATTATTTGTATAGTGCAGTAAATCCCCAATAAACAGGGAGATTTTTTTTCTAGAAATGTTTAATGTTTGATCATACTGCCATCTGCTGTTTGAACCTGGATCTACGTAAATCCATGACTCAGCTTTTTGTTTCCTCAGAATAAGATCAAAATCTTTTAGTTGAAAGCTACAACAACTTCTACTGGGTCTTACTACACCTTTACAAGATATACTTGGGTGAAAACCCATTCACAATGCTAATTGCTTTAATACAAAACACCATTATCTAACATTTCAGAAGCAAGTCAAAAAGTAACTAAATATTGAGCTGAGGAAAATACCAGCAGTAGAAACATTTCATTACCTTATTTTGATTTTCTTGTGCATTTTAGTCCTCAAAAAAGCCCTTCAACAGTAGTCAGTGCATGAAATTACGTTTAACACATGTTGCGTCATTAATGTCAGTACATGTTTTAATTCATTTAATTACTGTGAACAGTCACCATTACCCAAACTATTCATTTAGAACAACAACTTTTTTTTTTAACAGTAAAAGACTGGAGCAGCTCAACAGTATGCCTTGTATCACGCATGCAGGTTAGAGTCCAAAGAACTCAAAAAGACAATCACTATCAGAACTTTAGTCTGAGCAAATGAATGAATCAATAACATACAGCAGATCTTGATAGTTAAAAAAAGGACTTGCATAAATCACATTAAAAATGAATGTAAGTGGAAGCACTGTTGATTTTACAATTTTAGTGTGTGAGAAAAAGTTAATGTTGCACCAGTTAACTGATAGGGAGGCATGACATTTGTCCACCAGAAACACTCTCTTGTCGTTTCATCATTCAAAATGGACATTTAGTATTGTGCACTTTGAACAGTCCACTTAATTGCACTTGATTCCAGGTGTGCCAAGGCATTGCCTTAGAAGGTGCAATTTTCAACAAACTATACAGCACTGAGATTCATCTTTAACACAACATTCAGGGCAACCCCTTTAAATACCATTTTATCAAACATTCGATTATTTACCATCAATAAACAACCGACCTGCATTCCTTTTAGAAGGCAAGTTACTTGTGGTCCAATTTTTATCCATTATTCAGTCCAGAATGATTTACTGATCTAATGTAGTTGCATTTATCAATGTGTTCAATAATTATGCCCCAAATCTTTAGGTCCCAAAGCACAGGGCTTTCAAGAAATAATATAGCACCAAGTATTAGACTAATATTGAAGTAGTGATATATATTTAAAGTTACATTTTAAAAACTGATGTGCAAAGATTTTATATCACAATCAGGTAACTCCTCCAAACCTAAGGTTTAAATGTAGGTATTCAGTAAAGCAATTATTGTGACGATTCAGGCAGTACTCAGTAGTGACCATGAGAGGGCCCTAGTGAACTACCTCAAAGAACTGCCGTCCAAGAAGAAATGCAGGCTTTGTTTGGTGACTTTTTGGAAGGAAAACTGTTTTCAAGAGAGGCCATCAAGTTTTCCACAAAAAAAAAAAAAAAAAAAAAAAACAACCTTGCTATCTTATAGTTTATTCATTCATTGAGCCAACTGTTTCCCCAGCATCTTCCCACAGGGGCCAATTCAGGTGATCTTTATATCCAAGCATCCCCACAGTGAGCCGAGAAACTTGGATATATATATATATAGACACTTGGATATACATCCAAAACTGAAATTCAGAAGAACTATATAAGGGGTAATATCACTGCAGAGGGGCTGTATTAGTGCCAGTTTTTATAGCCCGGTGGGGGGGTGGGGATTGCTAAAATAGCTTTCTTCAGACAAACGTTTGAAGAGTCATGATAAATAAGCCAAATTAGACAAATAAAAAATTTATATTTGTAGAAGTACCTTGTTTAGCCTTTCAAAATTGTTGCATGCTGTCAAGCTATGTTCAAATTTCATTGGGTTGTTGAGAAAATGGATACAGTTAAAGACTCAGCGTGTCCATGTCTAGGGACTCACCATGGTCATTTCCCAAAAAGAATGTGCTGTGATTTTAGAAAAGCTATTAGGGAGAAATGGGAGAATGAACGGTGTCAGCTGAACTTTGGGAAAAATCTTCAGATTCTGGGGAAAGGACAGGGTTGGCACTCTGTGAGGTGGTGGTGGCACCACTGCTGGGCAACATTTTGGTATGCTTTACATCCTGGTGGCGTCTTCGTCGGAAAACTTGCTTCTCTTTATCAAGTGACGTGGTCTAAGAGGGAGAAGGAAAAAAAAAAAAAAAAAAAAAAAAGGAGTGAGTCATGTTATGCTGCTAAATTTAGCCCCACCAAGGCAACATGCAAAAACATGTTTTAGAAAATGCATACTATGACAGACTGATACGGAACATTGATTAGCTATAGGCTCTTCCAACATCAGGCTTTAAAATGCTGTGAAACCAACAGAATACTTGTTTTTGCCGTTTTGTCCCACTTGAATTTTTAGATTATCGATATATTTTTAGACTAAAATGATCTAAGTAAATACAAAAAGCAGTTTTCAAATTGTTTCATTTAATATGGGGAAAAAAAGCTATCCAAACTAGAGTAGCCCTATGTGAAATAATGAACCAACTTGCTAAATAATGAATTACCTGTGATTAAAAGCACATTCTGATTCCATTTCTCTAGCCAAACCCAAGCCTGATTACTTCAAATATGTAGAATAAAAAAATCTTAAAATAACCTGTGACAACATAAAGCAAGCCTAGGATTTAAAAAAAAAAACAAACAATGGACTGATCTAAAAAAAAAAAATTAAAGCAGCATTGTTTCAACTTTACCCACTAGAGGCACTAGACCTGCAACTCCCAGGTTTAGTGCCCCTGAAGGTCACTTTCGCAAAATTAAACAGTCTCTCCGGCTCATTCCGAATACCCTTAATATCGTCTACCCCCTATTCCTAACTCCTGTTCCATGACCTTTCATGGGGTCAACAGTAAGAACTATTGTGGGGAGGAAAGGTGTCGAAATCGGACAGCCTTTAACTCCGACGTCATTAAGTGACAGAAACGCACATGGGTGATGCATGTCACATCAGGGCCTACAGCCTTCCCGAAAATTAACTACAAAGCGCACACCCTCTTCTCTTGGGACATTTTCGTTGATTTAAGAGAGGGGGCTTGTGCTGATATGTCATGTCACGCAAAGGATTGTGGGATACCTTAAGGGTTCTTAGCGCCGGTAAGGGATGTTGTGGGGTTCCTAGGCAAACTAGCCGCTGGAGGGAGCACACAGGCTCTAGGTCACAGATCTGACCCTTTCTAGTTACATAGGTGAGTTTTTGAGAAGAGCAGCCTGCATGGAGCATTGTTGATATGCGGCAAGTGTGTATATTGACCTGAAAAATCCTTTAATATATCTCAAGTCAAGCAAATACTTGGGTCAAAACTTATACTATGTTGCTTTGAGAAGTTGAGAAACTTATTGACATCTTTTAGTATAGAAAGAGTAAAGTTATTTCTAGTGGCATTCTGTGACAACTTACGGGAAAAAAAGAAGCAAAATGTTAAGTATTTTAGCATGTTCCATGAATCATTAAATTCAGTTTCTACTGTAAAGACAACTTATTAATGTGGTGTAAGAAAACGTCACAGTAAACTGTGCAACGACGACAAAAACAGCAGCTGCAGCCCAAACAGCCCAAATGAGATGAGGTAATAAACTGATGAGGTATGAAAAGGATTAAGTTGATGGATGATGGGTCAAATCTCTGGGGATGGGAAGTGGAGACTGCCAGCACTTTGCCACGGAAGCACTCACTGCACTTTAGCACTTTGCTGTGTCATACCTTATCCAACAAAATCCTGGATTCTGGTTGTGATCCAAAGACCCTGACTTCTGGATGGTTAAGTCCTGGTCCAGCAAAGCAGAGAGAAGATGAGCTCAGTGGATCACCTTGAACTCAAAGCATCACTGACCAAATTGTCAGTAGGCTGTCCAACTTTACCCTCCCATTTAAGTTTCTACTGCACCAGCAAAATAATTACATGTCACTATTGGCAATCATTTTTTCAGCTTTTTACATGGAAACTGACAAATGAGAGCTTTGTTCACCTCATTACATATATAACAACTCTACACCTAACGACTATTAGCATAATTTATGTGCAGCATACCCAAACAACAGTGCTGACAGTCCAGCTAAAAAGGATGACAGGCTGGAACAAAAAAAAAAAAACTGGTACCAGATGCAGCATCTAAAGCCATATCCCTCTCATGCTGCCATGTCATTTTTCAGAGGTAAGCGGAAACACGTCAGCTACGGAGTGGAAATGCTATTACCTTCAAGTGAAATTTTTAAATAAAGCCGAACCTAAAATATATGGATATATGAATGACATGGGGAGGAGGAGAGCTGCAATTCAAAGGAAAGCAGAATGGTGGAATTGAGAGAGAAAAGATATGAGACATAAAACAGAAAAACACATTTTGGGTTTATCTGTAGGTTTACATTTTTCAGAGGCATAAAATATTGGTACGTTAAAAGAAAAAGGGGGGAAAAAAGAGGTACAACTTTTATCAAGTAGGTAGAGCAACAGCTTAATTCAAGTCCTTTATGCTTGAACAATTAAGAAAACTACTTCTTAGCCACCTAATAATACAATTTCTTTAAAGTAGCAAGATAAATTTCAGAATGCCATAGTTTTGGCACTAAAATGCTTTGAAGTATTTAGCCAGAAATGGTTCCAACTTAAAAATAAAACAAAACTTAGATAATGCACCCCTTAAAGTGGGGTGCTTATAAGGAATACAATAAAGTTCAGAGAAGGGGTATTTTTATATCGTATTTTTACAATTTGCTATTTATATCTGTTTAAAAAAAAAAAAAAAATAAAAAAAAAATAAAAAAAAAAGGTTAATGTTCTCTCTTCCACTACAAGTGGAGCCTTGCTTAATGCAATGTCTGTAGAATGTTTTTTCAGAATTTTTTTTATTTTTTTTTTAATCAAATACCATTTTCCACAAAGGTTAGAAAAAGCATGAAAAAATGTAGGTAGGAAAAACAACTTTCCTCTTGAATTTGTTTTTTTACATTTTCTTAACGAGTGGTGGCCACAATTCTCTTAAAATGTCATTGAGATGCAACATACGTTAACATTACTTTATGAAATAATACATTTTTATAAATTGCCTGAATCCACACCATGTACATCATTTCACCAAAAACATAGTAATCAGAGGCACATACATTGAACAATGTGAATAAGTGATTCAAGCTGTGTGGTAATTAGGTTTATATTTTTAGTATTAACAGTTTCAGAGAAAAAAAGACTTGATTAAAAACTATATTTATTGTATTACACCCCACTTTGTAATCCAGGGCAGAATCATTGACAGCTTTGCGCATGGGTTATACATTTGCAATGTGAAAACAGAGCAGGTCTCCTCTCTGCTCACAATTCAGGACGAGGCTGCAGCCTGTGAGACAGCGCTGAGGGAGAGGCAATACCCCACACATCTGTAGCAGCTGTCGGGACAGTAATGGTAGACAGGTTTCTGTTTTCACCTGAAGTTGCTAAATCGGCAAAAACACAGAAATGTCACTAGATTTGTTTCTAGTTGCTTCTTTGCAGGAAAACCAGCTGCTAGTGGGGGCTGAAAAGTCTCCAAATATATTGACGCAGTCGGCAAGTTTGCAACACTGGACTGTCGTATCTAGTTTTCCTTCAGCGTTCAGCAGCTTCTTACACTAGAAGCTGATGAGCACAGTGAGACAGGAGCTGGAGGGGTTGGTTTTTCAGTATAAAGTGAATTTTAACATCTCATATTAAAATTCATTTTACACTCTGATTAGAATAAGTGCGTATATTTACAGTAGCTATGCTATATAATATGCTTTACTTTGTTTTAAAATGTTTACTCGTTCTGAAGGTGTGGCAGCATTTATTTTGATGTAGCGGTGCGCCACAATGAAATACATGTAGAGCAAAACCTGAAGGCAGTAGTTTCACAATGAGGACTATGGGTGAATCCTAAATGTTTTCATGTTTTAATGGTAAAGCATGAAGAGCAAAATAGCAGTGCAACAACACAAAAGAAAAAAGATGTCTTGCTGAAAACAAAATCACATGCGTGTGGTGGAGTTCTAATCAGTGCTTACTGTAATTACTGACACTCCTGCTGCAGTGCCGTTGATCTTGGGTCCATAATTAAAATGCTTCTTGATTTTTCCAGCCACAGGAAGCTGGTGTCCCTTCTCTGACAGATTTTCACCCTGGAAAATAAAAAAAGAACCCTGTTCAGGAACATCATTTGTCGAGTTTCTGTACTACAGTCTTCTTCAGCTCTGCTGCTGTAAGCTGGCAGTGAATTACTGAACTTACGTTGACCCAGGGGTGATCCAGCACTTGTACAGCTGTGTATCTTTGATCCACAACGACCTGCAGCATGCCAGTGATCAGAGCCTAAAGACAAGCGTGTTGCTCGTAAGAACTTTGGAACATAATGATAAAAACTGCTACAACAGAGGTCAAGCACATTCACTGTAAATAAGAGAAAATCCAGACAACCTTGGCAACATCGGACACGTTGTCCCAGTACGGTGCTGGAAATTCAAGATGGCCTTTTAAAATCTCTTCAAAGAGGGCCTCTTGGTCTTCACCACTGCTGCAAAAATAAAACAGGTAAAAAAAAAAAAAAAACACTTTACATGAAGTGCAAAAGCATAATGTCATCCACTGGTTCATATATTATTAATATTATTTAAAAGCTTTAGGCAGATTATATTATATATTATAAGGCTTCTCGTGCAAGAGCACATACCCACGAAAAGGAGGAAAGCCACAGACCAGTATGTACGTGATGACACCAGCTGCCCAGATATCCACCTTGAGTCCATATCTGAAGTTAAAAAAAATGCAACATCAGGTAAGCAGGACTGAAGACTTCTCTAAAAAAGGAAAACATTTAAATGTTGTAGTGTTTGCCCCCAAACCACAATCAGCCTTACCCTGTTTCAGCAACAATCTCTGGTGCCACATAAGTTGGCGTTCCACAAACAGCATAAAGAGGACCATTGACAATGGTAGCCAAGCCAAAGTCACCTAATTTTAGAGATTTGCTACCATCATGATGTTCATAAACCTGTGAGAAAAGGGCAGACAAAAAAAAAAAATGCAAAAATTTAAAACTGGTGAAGGAAAAACAGCAGTTGGTGAGAGATTCAAGGGGGGGGGTGTAAATCAATTGGTGAGCTTGTTGCTTTTTCATGGCTGTTTAGTAGCTTATTTTCCTTTTCAATATTTGCTACAATATAGCGGTATTGATACCAGTTGAGAGGTTATTAAACTACATTGGAAGAATAATTTAATTCACTAATTACTAAATAAAATTAAACACGTTAATTAAGGACGATCGTAAGCATAACCTTGCCTGTAAGATGAATTCAATATTAAAAATTTGTTAGAAATATGTCACTCTGTGCAACGTAACGAACATCGCTTTCATGGTAAAGTTATGCAATATATTTCAATGATAGTCTAACTCACTAAAATGTACTTATATTGACAAATACTATATACATGATTAGAATGCTTGCATTATTATTTTCTATACATACTCTAATTAGACTGTAAAGCAGTTGTGAAGCAATACTTATTTTTCAAGGCAACAGTTAAACAAAATCGTGTGGTAACAAAATTTATTTCAATGATCCAATTGTAACCATCAAGGGATTGATGGCCGGTGCCAACATTTGCCCCAAAGAAACACTGAGGAACCAAGAGTAAAAGATTGACTTCTTTTAAACATGGACTTTGTGAGGCTTTTTTCTCTCATGCAAATGCTTTTAAAAACAGTTGTAAATCCTGGGTTAATATTAAGATGTTTTTAATTCTTAGAATTTATTTTTATGCTAGTTGCCTGTCCTTTTGTGTACCTTGCCTTTTGCCCATTTACCTCCTTGAGATAGACAGGCGGGTATAGAAAATGGAAGGTTGATTGAATATCTTTGTACTACTAAAGATTTATCCTACACCCTGGTAATGGTGGCCTAGTGGCTAGAGAGCCAGGAGTTTGCGTCTTGGAGAGGCTCCAAAGGTCGGCGGTTTGAAACTCAGTCTGTTACTCTGGTTCCTTGAGCAAGACCCTTTACCACAAATTACTCTCTGTGCACCACTCTGTAGCAGTACACTACTCCCTAAGTGATGAGTTAAACACAGACATTTCCTCTCTGTGGGACTATAAAGAGATTTTTTTTTAATAGGATGGGTGCTTAGAGAGGTTTTGTCAAGTCACACTTACCAACAGATTTTCTGGTTTTATGTCTCGATGCACAATATTGAGACTGTGAAGGTACTTTATGGCGCTAGCCAGGTTGAACAGCATACAACTGGCATCACGCTCTGTGTATCTGTTGGAGGACATGATGGCATCAAAGAGATCGCCCCCCTGGAGGAAAGGTTTTAGAGATGGGAAATAAATAATTACTTACAGTTCCAAATACCTGAATTTATGTAGACTTCTTTATTTGAGAGGTGAACTCTATTTCTACAACAAATGCATATCAATAAAGCCCTTGAGGGGGGAAAAAAAGCTTTAAATACACATGAAGCATATAAAAATATAGAATTTTCTTTCAAAGCTTAAAACAAGATACCTTCACCAACTCCATTACAAGGTAGAGGTCGCTGCGGGTGTCCATTTCCTCGATTAAAAGCACAATGTTTGGATGTTTAACGCGCCTGAGGATGGACACTTCACTCTGTATCATCTGCTCCTGAATGATTCACACAAGAAAAGAGATACCTAAAGATATGAGAGTTTGTACCTTACGCCAATTCCAAAAAGATGGCTAATCCCCCCCCAAACACACACACACACACACACACACACACACACACACACACACACACACACACACACACACACACACACACCAGAACAATTGAACTACTACAGAACAGTGAAATAGCCCATATTTATTTGGACTGGATACCTGATTTTAGTCAAAGAACAGGCATGCTTACCTTTCCCTTACATTTGTCTTTGCTGATGATTTTTAAAGCATACTCCCTCCCAGTTAATCTTTCCACACACTCACGAACCACAGCAAAGTTTCCATTCCCCAAGATCCTTCCGACTTTGTACCGGTCCGATATGGAGGCCGGCACTGTGGAGCATTCATCCACTGGCTCAGCTAAATGGAAAACATATGTATAATTTATTAAAGATATGACAGTAACCCGTGTGCAACTTTGTCTCAATTCAATGTTTTACCTTCACTGCTGGGACCGTCACATTCATCCATGGAGCTGCATACCTTGGTAGAGGCTAACGAGAGTGAAGAACCACTGTGTTGGGATCCCTTAAAAAAAAAATCCCAGAATGATTACGTAGTAAAAAAATGAAGGCTAATACATTTCTAAAAACGTTAGGGGGCTCAACGCTTCTAAAGCTTCAATTACATCCAGTCCCCACACAAAAGGGAAAAAAAAAACATATGATGCAGAATGAGACCCCAATCAAATGAAATAAATGCACTAAGCAATAGTGCTGCAGGAGAATATTTAACTACAATACCATTAGTGAAAATTGCAATAATGGTACAGTTATTCCCTTTACATTCCAAAACGTACCCAGCACTCTCCATACACTTTAGCATCTCAGCCACAAAAGAAATATTCCTGTCTGGGAATTTAAGAAATTTAGGGTCTGTCTATCCATCCATCCATCCATCTATGCATCCAAAGAGCATGAATCCCAAAACACTATTTCCAAACAATTATTGCTTCCAAGCAGCACCTTGTGACTTGGGAAACACTGCAAAGTTGCAGGCACATCTGTAATCTTTGTAAAATAACAGTGACATGAAAACAAAAAGGTACACAAATTATAGTCAAGTAGCTACTGAGAGTTTGCATGTGAATAATCTTAAGAACCCAATTCCTTTAGAGTTCCTTCAACATTTGATCACATGCCCCTAATATGTGGTTTCATTTTTACTTTACACTTTAAATCATTCAGGTGTCCAACAAAAAGCTTCCGTACTTTAATTTAATTGTCTTAGACACTACATTATCAAATGTATTTAAATCAACAAAGCCATGCAGACTGTTCCTACAAACATTTTGTGAAAGAACGGGTCGCTCTCAAGAGCTCAGTGACCTCTAGCTGGGTTTTGTGATAGGATGCCAAGTCCAGTGGGGATATTTCCTCGCTCCTAAATATTTCACAGTCAACTGTAAGTGGCATTATAGCAATATATAACAGTGGAAGTGATTGGGAATGACAGCAACTACAACAAAAGTGATTGAGAATGACAGTAACTCAGCCACGAAGTGTTGGGTCACATAAACTGACAGAGCGGGGGAGTGGATGCTGAGGTGCATAGTGCACAGAGGTCTCTAACTCTGCAGAGTCGATCGCTACAGACCATCAAACTTCATGTGGCCTTCAGATTAGCTCAAAAACAACATATGGAGAGCTTTAATGACTGGGTTTCCATTACCAAGCAGCTGCATCAAAGCCATACATCTCCAAGTGCAATGCAAAGTGTCGGATGCAATATTGATGACGACAATATGACTGATGAGTCTGGGTTTGGCATTTGCCAGGAGAACAGCGCTCGTCTGACTGCATTGTGCCAAGTGGAAGTTTGGGGGAGGGGGGATTATTTTGTGGGGTGTGTTTTTAGGGGCTGGGCTTGGCCCCTTAGTTCCAGTGACTGCGTGCCCTTTTAGAGCTGCGCTCAGATGACCGCTGTTACATACCGATGACCAAGTTCAGCGTCCCATTCAGTCATATCTACATTCTCACCTAAACTGTGCTGGCTTCCTTCCTAAATCCTTTCTTATACCCTTTCTGGATATTTTTTGACTATGTATCGTAAGCTACATCTCCAACACAAACGAAAATTTAGAAAAAATAAATAAATAAAAACATAATTTAAAAAAAATAATCATAAAACATGCCTTTTAATGACAGCAAAGAAGTAGTTTCCAGTTTTCTACAGACATTTTTTCTTATTACCTGTCGTCTTCGGAGGCTTGCTGGACTGGTTAAAATAGGGCTTGGGGACTTTCCAGAACGAGGTGTAGAAAACGTACTGCCTGCAGTGCCGTTTGCTGTCAAGACAGCAAAATAAAGACTAATAAGGAACTTTGAAAAAAGAAAAGAAAAAAGAAAAAAAACAATCTCTAAATTTTAATCAATACACATTTACCCGATCCAGCAGGTGAGGGAGATTTGCTTCTACGGGACATTCCAGCAGCTCTAAGGGGAGAGCGACCATGCACTGAGGGGAGCCGACCATACGATGATGATTTTGTCACCCTGCATTCTGGAAGGGAAAAATACATTTGAACCATGCACGGCAACAGAAATGCAAGACGATCACATGTCTACTTAGAATGAGGAATCATTCCGACTCTGATGGTATGTGAACAAAAAGATTCAACACAAAAATAATTGATAACTAATTGCCCCCCACACACACACACACACACACATACCTCATTCGAAGTATAGAACTAGAGTCAGTGAAATAATCCCCTGCGTGCCGTCATTAGCACATTTCCAGTACATGCATCTCATCAAACCAGATGCAAGTACTTCTATGCTGTTTTAAGCTGCAGTGATAAAGTTTTAAGGCTAAACCTGATCTATAGTGTGGTGGAAAATACAGTTAGCTACAATCAGGTGTAAGATGAACTGATGTGAGTTAAGGTAGGATTACAGTGTTGCAATGCTAATTAATGTCACCTTTATGGGGGGCTGTTTTGGGACACAAAGAAGGATACTTACACTAACAAAATGCTATGAACTGAAAGGATTTGATTGGGCTAAACATGATATAAACTGACAAATGAACTCACCAGTTTCATCCAAATTGAAATCATCTTGATAGCGGAACTTTTCAGGACCACAAGCAATGAAAATGTCATCTTCTCCAAAAAAGTCCTGGAGGCATGAAACCTGTCAAAGAGATTTAAAACAGAATTTAAAAAAAAGAACTACTCCTCTTCAAGGAGTATTGTACTTCTTTATAACCAATCGTAATGTTGGTACACGTCATCCATTGAGTAAAACATTTATGACCTGTATGATTGATGCCTCCCTCCTCTTTGGGATATCATGTGCACAGCACTTTGTATCGTCCTGGTGCTGAAAAGCGCTGTATAAGTAAACTTGCCTTGCCATGTGCCTTAGTGAGTGCAGTGGGTTGACCGGAAGGGTCCGTTGTACAAACTGAACCCTGAGTCTTCAATAAATTCTCAACAGAAAGAAGTGGTTTGGTGATCGGCATCTTATGTTAATGAACAGAGTTTTTTTTTTTGTTTTTTTTTTTACTCAACACAAATAAGCGCAGATCCTTGCAGCTCATCTTATTTTACAAAGTTATTAGCCTGCTTGAATGTATCTGGATGTTAGAAAATACAGCATGTAGTGAGGTGAACAACAACACAAGTCGTAATGTTGTCTGGCCTACAATTTTAATGCTTCACAAAACAGTGGTGTAAGAAACTCAAGGTGCATGATGCTTCAGCATTACCTTCCCATCAATTTAACAATGCAGCATTTGTAATCTGTTTTAAAGCCTTGCTAACAGACTTTAGAAGCGTAAAAAACTAAAATATTTCTGCAACACGAATGTCCCAACTCTTACACACCATGGATACAACAACACATGTGAAATTTGATTCCCAGTTGATAATTAGATATTACTTTTAAATATCTAAAATAGGTTGGGAGAAGAAGGACACATTTCATTTATCCAAACATCAACTGTCAGAGAACATCCAAAAAGGGGAAGATGTATAATCTTCAGTGAAAATAAGATGGACCAACAACTCACTGTAATATGAGTTTTTATTTTCTTCATAAACTCACTACTCTGATTTTAATTACCTCTACTTCCTGCCCTTCTACAATTGTCTGGTGAATTACAAAAATATTGGCTTTCGCATACAAGCAAATAATACTTCATGGAAAAATCCCAGCATAGCTGCAGTAATTAAAATACTGGTAAAAATTACAATTCTTCTGACATTGCAACTCCTCCCTATTCTAGGGGTGGACAATAATTAAATATATATTGCGATATACAGTAACTATATAAAAAGGTGATATGACATTTCAACATAAAGTACAATCTATGATTACAGCATTTGTCACCGTCATTCTGGGTTCTCTGCATTTTATTTTTTAAAGCAATTATTTCTAAAATGTTAGACTGGAGGAGATTTGGCATTTACAGACATCTGTTATGGGCATTCTTGGCAGTCCTTCTGAGGCTTCTATTTTGTTTATAATCAATATCGTAATTATGTTGTAGGGACCGAAATTAAGAAATAAATCGTGATATAATTTCTGGCTATTATTGCCCAGCCCTACCCTATTCTAGATCACCTTGTGCACACACATCGACTGCACGGGCTTAATCTATGGTTTTCTGCGAGCACAAATGCTGCGTGACATATGGTGCAGAAAAGACTAAATGTATGGATGCCATTAATGTTAATGATATAATTCATAATAGATCATTAGTCCGTGAACAGAAAGAGCTGCAACTTGCAGTATCTCAGCTTTGAAGTGAAACACTGAAGAACAGTCACGATTTAGTTTAGCACGTCATTTCAAAATTAATCTAGTTTGGTTTCACAAGAGCTGCTATTATGCACAATTTGTTTCAGCCTCATTTCTGACAAGTCTGCCAGCAGAAATGTGACAGATGACCAGTAGATGCTCTTATTGGTAAAATACACTATTATGAGACTTTGTGTTACCAAAAATCAGTCAGGAGTCCTTCATGTAGCAATGCTTTTTAAAATGTTCCCATCTTTCTGTACACCTAGCCCTTTGAAGCAAGAACGCATTTTATGTTGAAAAACAAAAAATAAAGCTTAAAAAAGAAGCTTGAGCTAATAAAGACACTTCCCAATATATAACAAAATTTCCTAACAAGGATTGTCTGAGTTAGTGTAAATATTTTTCACAACTAACCTTAGATTTCATAATAATACTTATTCTTTGTTCTATTTAAACATATTCCTCCCTTAAATATATCCATTAATAATACCACCAAATCTTTTAAGTAACAAGAAATTATTAATCACCGGTGGCTTTTGCTCAGGTTTAAACATTTGGAAAATTTGAAAAAAAAAAAAAATAAATGAATTAACTAGACCCAATAAAATACAACCTAGATGCTGCTCACCATCACATAGGCTTCATGAAACAACATCCAATCTACACCTAAAAAGAGCAAGCTATTGGTTTACCAAAGGTTAAAGAACCATGAAAACTGCCCCCTTTGATGCTAGCAGGTGGTTATTTGGCCATCTGTCTCCACAAGACAACAAAGCACTGAATAAAGAGCAGATAATGGCACATGGATTAATTACAGAGCTCAGAAAACTCCTTGTTATTAAAGCCATGAAGTAATGACACCTTAAAATCAGATGCAAACATAAACCCTGAGAAACCTTACAGAATTCCTATTAATTATATACAAGGAATACATTTTTTGGGGGTTTAATATTTCCACTGAATACCACAGTGTGTATCCTTTCCAATTTGCATTCACCACCAACTTAATTAGGGACAGCTTGCTAGTATCTGGTGGAAATCCTTTTTTCCTTCAGAGCGACTTTTATTCTTCATGGCATTGATTTAAAACGGAAACATCCTTTAGTCAACTATGGTTTTTATTACCACGAAGACATGTTCTTCCTGAAGATGAGTGGCAGTCGCCTACATATCCATGATGGGAATCTGCTGTTCCACTGTAAATGTGCTCCACTGACTTGAGATCAGTTGGCTGCAGGCCAATTAACTCCCTTTCAGGTTCAAGACACCAGTTTGAGATGATTTGAGCTGTGTGACATTGTGCCTGGTCTCTTGAGAGTAGCCATCAAAAGGTTGGTATATTGTAATTAAAAAGGTATGGTCAACAGTTTAACTCATTTAGGCTCATGTGGCCTTTAAACGATGCCTTACTGTTGCTATGGGGTCCAGTGTGCCAGGAAAATATCCCCCACTTCATTCCACTATGAGCAACCTCAAACATTGTTATAAGCCAGGATGAATCAAAGCCTTCAGGTTGTCTACACCAACTTCTGATCCTATCGTCTAATTGTTGCAGCTGAAATAAAAAGCCAACGTTTTGTCCTTATTGTTACATTTTAGTGAGACTGCAAACTGTTGCCTCAGTTTCCTCATGAGGTGACAGGAGTGACGTCCAGAGTAGTCTTCTGCTGCTGTAGTCCATCTGCTTCAATGTTAGACCCTTTATGTGCTTCGAGATGGTATTCTATTTTAGGATTTGAGCCACCTTTGCTTTTTAATTACGTTGAACAAGTCTGCCTGTTTTTCTCTACTCCAACAACAACTAGGCATCTTTACCCACATGACTGTTGCACACTGGATACTTTCTCTGCATAGGACCAGCTTCTGTTGACCTGAGAAATGGCCATTTGTGAAAATCTCAGTAGATCAGCAGCTTGTGAAATGCTCAGACCAACCAGTCTGGCACCAACAAACACTCCATATTCAAAAGTTGCCTTTGCCCATGCTCCATTTGATCTTCTGAAGCAAGTCTTCATCACATCTAGAGGGCTAAATGCATTGGGTTGCTATCACATTCTAAGCTTATTCACCATTTGTGTTTCCCACAAATTGAACAAACTTACATCAGCCACGTCATGCTGCCATGTGCAAAAAGGCAAATAACTCGCACGTGAATCCTGCAACTACATGACAGTTTTCCCCTCCATCCTCACTGCTCTGCTGCAGAAACTGTTACTTAGCAACCACTTTTCGGAACCATTCACACCAGACAGCGTTACAGCCAAATGCCAACAGAAAGCACAGGACGGGGTTTTTGAAGTGAATTTCAAAGAACTTGCTATTTTTATGAGAGACTTAGTCAGCTCTTTATGCAGTTGCCACGCAGAGGACACATATGTTCCTTAACAAGCTTTACCTTCAGTGAATTCCATAATTTCAAGATAAATTATAGTGTTTCAGTTCCATCTGGTTGATAATGTATAGTAAATACATATCAATGACCAGTGTAGGAAGTCCTATTCTGGAAATACTTCCAGCAGGTTAATATTTAGGAGCCTGATCTCGAATCAGATAACATGGTCCCATCTAATAGTGTTGTGCGGTTGGTAGGAATATAGGATGGAGTCCTAGAAACCCATTTCTGGTATTACATTTAGAAAATATTCCCAGGTGATTTTTAACGTACTGTGCTAGTACGAGTATGAAAGACATTTCAAGAGAGACGAGTGAAAAAAACAGAAAATGAGTTCAACGTGCTGTACTGAACTTTGAAAGATAGTAGATGCATTTAAAAAAACCTATCCTCACATTATGTGTTGTCAATATCCATTTGCCATAGATCATGGGATAGTAAAAGCTAACTAATGCACATTGGCCATTTATCCCCATATGAGAAATTAATCTTTTAAAAGGTGGAAGAAATAAAAACTATGTGATTACAGAGCACTTAGTCATTAGACCGACGTCTACGACTTAAAATGCAAAACATTTTGATCTAACATATTTAGCTGGAACTAAAGTAATGCTGATATAAAGGTTTCTGAAATGTAAGTTTTTGGTAGCTTTACTGAAGTTGGTCATGGAAACAGACTAGGCTTGTCAAAAGCATCGTTACGCAAACGCTGTATCTGGATACAAAACTAATTTGGCATGGTATCGATACTAAATATTTTAGCATATGAGGCAAACGTAGAAGGGAAACCCAAAGATCTTGACAGGCCTGCGTGCAAACAGTGTTTTAAAGTGGGGCAACAAAGTCACCATTTAAAAATATTTTCATGCCTTTAATTATTTGTCTGTTTTTTTCCCCCCGTGGTATTGAAAATGGTATCGAGTATGAAATATTTTCCAGGGTATCTATATCGAGTTTGAAATGTTAGTATCATGACGACCCTAAAAACAGACTATTGATATACAAATTAAAATTACAAGAAATTTTGACGCAAACTATTGACCCATATACGACGTTAATACTATTACTAATGAAAGGTAGATCACAATCTGTACTGATTGCAGCTAGTAAGAGAACTGTTTTAAAAATGTCCACTATAAATAAGAAACAAACAAAACTAGGTCCATCATCATCATTATTTCTGTAGTATTTAGGATTTTGGTAAGAGTTTCTACATTCCTGTAATATTAGGAGATACCTGCTTTGCCCTTTTTAATAATATAATTAATACATTAAATCTAAAGCGCAGAAATGTGAGTTTTACAGAATTGTCACCAGCAATTCTAACACCTACCACTTTGCCATCAACAGTATACAGCCTTTTGACGACTCCAGAGTCCAGCTTGATGGCGTCCGTGATGTCACTCATAACTTGCTCGAACGAGTGTGCCGTCTTCTTGTTGAGCAAGACCCGGACAGCCTTGCGAGGTTTTACGCCACTACGGACAATCGTCACCAGCTTGGGCTTTATAAAGTCTTTGGTCTCTCTGGTTTCTGGGGATCCGGCCATGGCGCTGCCGAGAGAAGAAGGATCACGGACAGAGGCCGCGGTCCTGGCACCAACTGCCCAGTTGGGATTTACATTCTTGGTGTAGTCCAGTTTCTTGAAAGGCTCTATGGATGCACAGACGTAGCTTTCACCTGCAGAAAATTCGAACATAATGACATATAGCAGAAGTGCAGGGCAACAATTGGAAAAAAAGAGGATCCGAGTATTGATTAAATTTACCCTTTACGAAAACACGAGAAGTATCAATGCTGTTTTGTTTTTGTCTTGCATTTTCTGACTCGTCTCCACTATAACATTCCCAATTAAGACAGCTGATCTTACTTGCTTATAAATTAATATAAATTCCAATATTTGTGGGGGAAAAAAAATAACTCCACTAAAGGAGCACACCTCACCTTCCACCAGCTGGTCTATGCTGGCAATCCTGGTTGCCCCATCCACCGTATATATGGTCCTCACTCCTTGGGGCAAGTTGACATTATCTGACAGAGCTCTTGTGAGATCTGCAAGGAGAGCATCCAGAGACCTAAATCTCTCCTGAGAGATGGCATACACGATCCCTTTAAAGTACCGGTCGCCGTTGCGGTAGAAACGGATCTTCTTGGCCTTCTTTTCTGAGCTTAGTGCTTGCAGTGTCCTGGTTCTGTACAGGCTGCAGTGAGCGCTATGAGTGGGACTAGGGAGCCCGTTCCCCCTGGAGCCCCTCCGGGTGTATCTCTGAGCCTGGTCCCGCTCGTCAAAGTGCTCCAGCTCCATGACTGTTGTTCGATTACGCCCTAAAATAAAAAGAACAAGAATGCTTGTCGATAAGATCTCTCATTTGAACCTATATGCAACACCCACATCAAATTAATGTCCTGTGTCAGTCTAGTTTGATTATACGGTCCATCTGAGATAGACAAGCTCTAATGCTGCAACTGCTCCTGGTAAACACATAAAAAAAGGCATGTCACACCCATATAATGCTCCCTGCCATCTCATAATCTAATAGTGGAAAATTAAATATACATTTCAGGTATTTTTGATTATTTTTTTTTTAAAGCACATGACTGCCAAAAAGACTGAGCAGACAAATCATAGCAAGCTAGCACTGAATAGCAATTAAACGGCTATTTTTTATAATTATTCCAGTGCAGTCTCTTACCTTGGAGGTGAGGACAGAGGTAAGCAAAAAGGGTTCTCTGTGCGGAAGTCTTAAACGATCTTATTTATTTGATGCCTTGGATGGAGCATGCGTCCCTTTGTTGCCCAGTGATTGATTGCGCTTGGCCGTCCTGCTGTGTGTCTGCTCTGCTGTGTGCGCTCACATGCAGACTGGAGGCAGGGCAGCCGGTGTCTTCCACCCTCCCCTGCTCTTACTCCATTGCGGTGATTTAGCGGACCGCTGCAAGAGCGTGCCATCAGCGTGGCTCGCGCACGTTGGTGACGGAGCGCGCAAACGCAGGATGCGCGGCCACGTAAGCCGTATAGTAAAATAAATGTTACCAACCGCTAGCCCACCTTTTAACAGCCCGCACGCAAAATTATCCAAATTATAGCTTTAGTTTCTTTTAAAGCACTCTTTTAGACAACAAAGTAACAATGTGTTTTTATGTCAGAACGGCATCACAGATTAGCGCCAAAAACATTAAATTTGTTTGAATTTTGGTTATAATTTAAATTAAATACCTACCCCTCAAATGTATGAGTTTTACTTCGTTAATTTTCCATCATTTAACTTTTTAAATTAACAAAATAAAGCAACTGCCCACCAATTGGGGAGCCATTACGTAAAGGTTAACATTCGAAAGATAACTTTGAGACATTGCCAATATTTATGGATATATGTTCCCATGCTCTTTTTTTAAACAAAAAGTAACGTTAATAAGTAGAAAAAGCTATGAGCAAAATTATATTTTGCTCAAAGACCACTAGCAGATGGCTACAATTTATTTAATTGTCCACTTTTAATTAGTCTGTGTGAACGTCTGACTAATATTTCCAGATATTTAAAGTCAAGCAATTTCTACATAATACAGTTTTTATTTGGAGGGTTTTGGAATCCTTACCATGGTACAGTTTGGGCATCCTGTATAACTCACCGTGCACTACAAATCCCGTTTCCATGTTTCAGGTCCGTTAAGGGACAGCTGCGCACACAGGTGTGGGTGGTGACGTAATTAATTGCATCAGACAGGTGAAAAGCACGTGACGGCTCATTCGCTCGGCTCTGGGTGAATGACCTTCTCATGGGTAATTTTAACTTTTTTTTTTTCCAGCAAAACATTTTCACAGGGTTAAATATCATGTTGGATCCAATTCCTCTTTTATCTGCAATATTGAATTTATTCAACTGATGCCAACATGTACATTAGGATTTGGCTTTGGTCCAGCAGCCTTGCTAAACCTGTTGATGTTAACTTGTGAGCCTTGAAGTTTTTTTAAAAAAAAAGAAAAAATGCTGATCAGGCTAAACGCTGGAAGGTCATAACTTCTCTTGAAAACCTGTCTTGCTTAAATAGTAGTTAGACAATGCATATATTTTTATTGTACTGTTTTTCCATAACTCTTTGTACAGTATAGGTAACATATTGGTTTGTTTTTAAAAACAAGTTTTATCCAGAAATCGTAATGGTTAAGCTTAAATATGCTATGAATGTTAGATTAAAAACACATCACCAATCAATAGATACATTTTGTTTATTGATCGTTGCATTGTTGTTGTCAGACCCCTATCTAACTAACTGATTCTTGTAAACTTTATAAAAAAAAAAAAAAAAAGAGGTTTGGGTCATGAACCAATCTGTTTTGATTTATTAAAGTGAATCTTAGCAGTCAGAAAAGTAATTTTTTATATAGCCATTTAGCTCTTTGCATACAGCACTAGCACAAACATGTGTATTAAGGTTTCATGAATGCATTTCTCTTATAATCCAAGTAGTTTCAATTTCGCTTTTAACCTAAATGTACGTTAAGTACTTCTACTGGTTGCTGAAGCAAAATTATACCTTTTTTTTTTGTAATAGTACGATTTATGTCACCATTGTAATCCTGAGATTAACCATCTGCATCACCTGCGTTAATAATTAAATTACTGTAAGCATTCTCATGATTTGCATAAAGACGTCTTGTCAGTCTTGGAGTCTTCTTTTTGTCAGTGGTGAAAAGGTCAGCATAGAAGCTGCAGTGGAAGGCTACACTCACTAGGACCAACAAAGTTGACTCATCTTTCCTCTAATCTTAAATGGAACATGACAAATATTCCCAAAACGTGGAGATATGTCAATATCCATGAATGACAAAGCAAATTATACAGTCCTTGGCTAACATGATCAAGCAACATCTATTTTTTAGTTTAAATGTGAGGCTTATCAATCGAGAGGAAGTCATTTTCTGTTTTTTTTTTTTTTTTGTTTGTTTTTTTTTAACCAGATGTTTTCTTTCAGCCATTGTCACTGGAAGACTCAGCAAAGAAGCTGGCGAGAAAAACTTTCTTCTGCTACAGTCACCGGTTCTCTGATGGATCAAACGTTGGTGGAAGATGGGAGCCTCGCCACAGGGCACGCCCGGCCAATACTGCTGGACAAATCGACTGTTCCACGGGGACAAATGCTACCAGGGTGCCAGGATCAATTTCTATCTGCCTCGTTTCAAATCACGGATGACAGCTGCATAAACAAACAATCTGAATTTAGGCCGTTCGCTTCGACTTCTCTTACACTGTCAGCTTTTAGTCGCACGTCGCCGAAGATGGGGCCGGTCCCGTCTTCCACCCAGGGGCCGTGGGATTTGACTCCTGGCCAAATTGATCCTGATGCAGTTAATTTGGATGAAACCTGTGCGACAAACCGCGTTTTCAGAAGTGTTCATTCCTTTATGGGAAATGAGTCGCACCTCACTGATCAACGTGGCACGAGAGTAGAGGATTGGACAAACCAAAAATTCATGCCAGTGTCTCAAAACCAAACTTTAACCGCATGTTTTAGTGATTCGATACCAGGAGACAGAACTAATCTACAGTCAGAAGTTGCTTGTAGGTCATTTGCCCTCGATGCCGTAAGTGACTTGGATGCAGTTAGTCCCCAGTGGCTGGATTTGTTTCTGGATGGCAGGGGTAACGTGTGCTTTCCTGATGCTAACCTTGAAGAGTCTGCATTTTCACCTGAAACAGGATCGGTTTAATCAATAGGCATGGAAAGGCTACTTTATTTCCTGTTTTTGATACAGCTGATGCCATTTCTTTTGCCCCACACGCTTAAAATTCAGTATGCAGGTAAAAAAAAACCTGGGAAGACAAAGAAAATGTTACAGTTTGAGCTTTGTGTAAGGCGTAGTATTCGTATTTGCCCCCGAACTTCAAGTCTTGCAAAGAAGTAGCAGAAATTTTGATAATTTTTTATGTGGGGGGGGGAAACATTTTTCCAAACGTTTGTTTAAATTGTTCAGACATCAATTTAGGTAGCAGTGATTTGCTTGTTTTTGTTATCCAAAAGGAAAAAAAAAAAAAGAATGCATCTTGTAATTGTCTTTCTGTTAAAATAAACTTGTGTTTTGACTCTTAGAAAAGACAAATTCTACATTTGTATTGTGCCCGTTTCAAAAGTTCTTTATAATTTGCATCCATCATCTACTCTGTAGGAGGTTCATAATCTAAAAACTTGGAAATTAAAGAAGAAAATGCAAACCAATTAATCTGCTGGACTACCTGTCATAGCATTTACTTAATGTTTGTACTTCTGAAAATGCCTGTAATGCAATTATTGTAAAATGTATACATTTTCCCCCAGTTTGAAGGAAAAGTTATAGAAATACTCTGACCTCGATCTACTATTCAGCGTTTTAAACGTTTAGCATCCAGTCAGTAGGCGGGAGTATTGATCAAAAGCAACACGTTATTCTGCAAAAATAATTTTTTTCAGGTGAAAAGCTGCAGGTAGTGCTAAGATTTTAATTATCAGCTGGCAGCCTAAAGTTGGACTATAGAGGAACACAAACCAGTTTTAAAAACCAAAGTACCAAGTTAGCATGACACAAATTCATTTCCTTCATTTATTTTCTTTGTTCACCTCACACACAAACCTTGACTACCATATAAAGCAGTAACATTTTCAAGATGCTTCTGCAGATAAATTGCACAACAAAAGGCAGTAGTACAGCTTGTAGGTTAATACAAATATAACATTTAAACGTTTTTGGATTTGGACTTTTCATACTTTTCAGTGAGGCGATATTTTAATCTCTGTAGTATACTGCAGGAATGCTTTTTATGGAACGTTGACAAATAGACAAATGAGTGCAGAGCGACTTTACAGCTCCAGTTTGTCCAGCATGTTAGATTGTTTTAAATATAGTTTATAGGCACACTAAGAGATCAAATGTTAAACTTCACAGACAAAAACACTGTAGATGATCACTGAAAGGAAACAAAATTAAAGTTTTATTTTCATTGGTTCAATCTGATACCACAAAACTATTTGAAGTTTTTAAATATCTACTCGATTTGTAAACCGTTGCCATAAAATTAAATGATCCTCAGTCTATCAATGTGCTTAGGTCTCTTCCATCTCCTGTATATTACAAAAACGTTAAAGTGCTTGAGAGCTATACCAGTCTGGAGAATATGCATATCACAGTAGCTACCTAGAAAATATAGAGCCTGTTCATTTAAATTATATTAAATATAGACTTCTCTGATTAGTAAAAGTTTTAAGGCATAGTCGAGAAAGCGAGGCAGGATACCAGCGGCTACTTCGTCAGTTTCTCCACTTCCTTCCCGTTCTGTGGCTTCTCCTGAAGCTTGTAGTCCTCCAAAATGGCCTGCGCCGTTTGCTTCCCAGTTCTTTTAACCATAGCTTTGATCCCCAGGTTGTCGATGTTGAAGGCAGTAATGCCGACATTAATGGCAGAGTGGACAGCGTTGTCCGTGGCTTGTCCTGCCGCGCTGCCGTACCTGGCAGCACGGTCGGATCGGGTGAGACGGTCAGGGTAAGAGGTAGGAAAATTGGTTAGTATTCAGTACAAGGACTGCAAAGATCCCATGCAGAATTTCCCCATTTAAGAACCACACCCATGCAAGTTCCCAGTCTGAAAATTGAACAGTCGTCTTCACTCAAAACTGCTAAATTCAATTTGGAATATGCTTCAAATAAAATAAAATCAGGCAAATTAAATACTTCCCTTAAATTATTGCAAAAGCTCTTTAAATCTCAGGTATAATGCAACCAAAAAAAATTTAAAATAGAAAGATGTAGCAAAATTAAAGTATTGGATGGTGCCTATTTAGAATTTACAATCCAACAAAGTTGAAATTTAAATTCTTTAGCATAAGAACATTCAACTCCAATTCATAGAGTATGGAAATATGTTAGAGTTAGGCCAAAATCAGCGAAGCAGTATAGTGAAGTGATTTAGCAGAAGTAGAAAGGAAGTGACGTGAATTGGTGCCGAGTAGGACTGCAGAGTGGATTGTGCCAAACCAAAATCATTGGGAAAATGTGTCTTTAATTAGTCTTGAAACAAGTTACGCGGCTATAAAACTGTTAGGAAGAATTATTGTCCTTCCCATTAGACGTGTCAAAGATGTTTTGTAGACCTCTATATCTGTAAAGCAAGTTCAAGAGGAATACAAATGAGTGCGTATTTTATTTTGCTTCATTAGTGCAAAAGGTCATTTTTGCAACATCCAAAGAAAACAAAAAAACAAGTGCAGTGAGCTGTGAAAGGGGTGGGAAATAGTTTAGGACACTAAAACGTACTTGTGTTTTATGGTGGTGACCGTTTCTGCTGCAACATTCGTGGTGATGTCCTTGGCGGCCGATTCCAGACCATTCCACACAGTCGCGAATCCTAGTCAAACACAAAATTTACTCTTTTTTTAAGGGAGTAAAGGATAAACCCTATATCCATAATTTACAACAAAATTCATCATTAGGTTTAGTAGTTTTCAGCATTTGGTTCTACATTACAAACCATGTGGTGCAAAAAAGGCGGTGTCAAATTTTGTAATGGCAAGCAGCGTACAAGTACTCCTTGCTGGTACAAAATTTGAAAATTCAAAGTGTTGGAGCTACCTTACGTATTCTCAAAAATCCCTTAAACAGATTATTCAATCAACAACCAAGTCATTGTTTGAACCAGTGGTGGCTGGTGATGGCAGCTGCTGGATTTTTAAAGGCATACTATGCAACATTTTTCAGTTAATTAATGTGTTCCATACCGTTTTGGATGATTAAATGAGTCATTTCAGGTCGAACAAAGGTTTTCTCGGCCGCCCTGGTGGTCTGTGGGGGAAATACCGCACTTGCAATTGCAAGAGCTCACGGCCCGCACACACAGGCTCAGAAGTCTCGCTTTACGGCGAGAACTCCATGTGTTTTGCCCTGCCATTCACTATATGCACGCGCGAAAGCAACAGCAAAGAACCGCGTGTTAATGTAAAATAAACATGCAAGCATATCGAGTTTTATTATTATTATTATTATTATTTTTATTTTATTTATTTTTTTATGCTGGCGAGACGCTACCGCGGCGGCCGCGGCGAGGCGGCCGCGGCTTGGCGAGGCGGCGGTAGTAGGGTCTCGCCAACATAAAGAAAAAAAATAAATAAATTAATAATAATAATAATAATAATAATAATAATAATAATAATAAAACTGGCGAGGCGGCGGCTTGGCGAGTCCGCCGCCGCCTCGCCAAGCCGCCGCCTCGCCAAGATAGCGTTGCGGGAAGCTTGATGTTCATACTAACAATGTGTTAGTCATTGTTTGTACTGCCGTTTTTTCGACTTTTCGTTGCGTTCGCCTGTCTGCTAAGCTCAAAACAACCGCGCCTGGCTTGACGGAGAAACCAGAACAGCTGAGCATCTTTATGACAGTGCACTTTTACTTTTGCCCTCTGGGGGGAGCCTCGCTGGAAAATCAACCCCGGTTGCATAGTATACCTTTAAGTCTAGGTTCCTGTGTCTGCTTTTTTTTCCTCCAGTGAATACCTGGTAAAATTATTTGGTAAGTAAATGACCAAATTTTCTCTTTTCTCAATCTCTCCTGTCTTTTTGTTGTTGGGGTCTGACTCCTGAGCTACCAGGGGTTTGACTTTGATTGACGGGCATCATGAATTAATCTGACTGGATGAAGAATGATACAAAAAGGGCTGAGAGCTGAGACCATAGGAGACTCTGAATTCAACTTTGTAGAAGATAAATCCCAGCCGCAATACTGCGAACCCACCTTCGGCCACTGAGTAAAACAAACACACATTTTCACATTCTTTCACACGTCGATCACAAACTTCAATGCTTTTTACTGAGATTTTATGTGACAAGCACAACCGCGCGTAATTGTAAAGTAGAAAGAAAGCTGATGGCTGAACATTTCTTTATTCATTTAAAAAAGGGTCAGAAAACAGATGCATGCCACACTTAAAAATATATATTTGTACTCTGTAGAGATGTGTTGCGCTGTAATTACAGTTGTGACTTTTTTGTCTAGCAAATTTCCCGTTACTCTACATAAGACTGGGTGGACAGCGTCCTCAACATCAATTGTCAGCCCTTGCCACAGATTCGTGTTAGGATTGAGAGCTTGACTTTGACTAGGACATTTTAACTCACGAGTTTAACCATTTCAGTGTCGTTTTTCCCCCCAGATTGTCTTGTATTTAGCTCCATAGAGAGATTCTAACCAGCTTCCTAATCCCTGCTGAAGAAAAGCGTCCCTAAATCATGATGCTGCCGCTACAAAGCTTCACCATGGGGATGGTGTGTGTTTGAGGTCATGCATAGTATTAGATCTCCTTTCTTCAGATCAAATTCCCCCACCCGAGCTACGGATCTCTGCAGCTCCTCCAAAGTCACCCTGGGCCTCTTGGCTGCTTCTGTGATTAGTGATCTTGTGCCCTGCCTCTCAGTTTAGATGGAGAGCCAAGTCTTTGGACATCTTTAACACAGGAATGAATTTACTGCACTGCAAAAACGGAACTAGAAATAAGTAAAATGTTCTTAAAATCTGTGTATTTGTCCTTGATTTGAGCAGGTAAATAAGATGATTTGCCAATGGAATAAGAATTTTGCACTTAAAATAGGAACAATTCATCTCAATCATCTTATTTCACGTGCAGCATGTCTAATTATCTTATTTTAGGGGTCAAAATACTCATTCCATTGGCAGATAATCTTATTTACCTGCTCAAATCAAGGATAAATACACTAACTTTAAGAACATTTTACTTTTTTTTAGATCCATTTTTGCAGTGGCCCCTAGAATACTTTTACTACCAACACCAAAATCGAGCAGGAGCTTTCTATGGAGACTCACTGACCCACGAATGATGGCGGCCCATCTCTCACCCAAGACAAACCTTTATCCCACTTAACTTGAAGGGGTAACCATGTCTTTGTCTTGACAAAGACCACACACACACACACACAAATATCCCAAACATATTTTCAAAAGACCTAGGAATTGTCCTTCAACTTAACAGCTGTGCAGTAACTTGTATCGCCCTGTGATAAAATAAAAACTAACAAAAAAAAAACAATAGAATACATTAGTCTGTGGTCGTAATGCTACATGGTAATGTGGAGGATTTAGAAGGAAATAAATACTTTCAGGGAACATTATATGAAGTCTGTTGCGGGAGCATAAAGTGTAGTTTCGCCATACCTTGTACTCCACTGGCAGCCACCACCATCGCCCCATCGATGTTGGACCGCCCGTCCTTATCCTTCTTCATGGACTCAGGAATCAGCTTTCCTCCGTGTTTTTTCACATGAGGAGCCAACTCGCGCCCGACGCACCCAGCCACAGTACACACCCCGTCCACTGCAGAGAGAAAGAGAGCCGCTCAGCCGGGGGGGTTCGCCACAAAACCCACCAATCAGACGAGGCCAGCGGGGGGGCCTGGCGAACGGAGACGCGTCGGTCACCGAGGAACTGGCTGACTTTGACGGCTCCTCCTGTTGCCTGCTTGGCCACGTGGAGGCTTTTGGTCACGGTGGTGCTGACGTCGGTGGGCTTGTCCTCCGGAGTGATGTGTTCCCTGAGTTTGGACGCCCCTTTCTGAATGGCCTTGCCCGTGTACTCGGCGCCTTTGACCAAGCCCCAGCTTAACCAGGAGGCGCCTGGTGGGATCAAAGAGGGTCAAAGTGTGGGTAGCGGAGAGCACTGAAGTAACTCTGACGAATAAAACATGTGGATGTTGGAATTTAGGGACACAACGTGGCCTCACCGGTTAAGATGCCGCTTGCCACCTTTTCGCTCCATTCGGGCAAAGCCTTCCCCTCCTCGGTCTCGTCCCCGGCGGGTGTGGCGTCCTCCGGTGCGGGTATGGACACCTTCTGACTGAGGTTGACTGAATCTGCAGCTTCATCTGGGGGCTGACCGAACACACACATTTATGGGTAAGCGGCGGACAAAGAAAAAAAAACGCTGATGTATGTGGGCTGCAAATAAGGATTAGTTTCCAATGCAATTTGTTGGGTGGAAAAAAAACAAACAAACAGAAAAACTGGCTTGCAGTTGACGCAGAACACAAAACAGAGAGAGACAGAACACAATAGCTCCCCTCATTCTGGGCTTCTCGGCACAAAGCGCCATCTGTTTACTCCAGATTGTCATTTAAAAAAAAAAAAAAAAAAAAAGGCCATGCAAAGTATGAGCTGAAGATCTCACGTCTTCTGCTTGAACCAAAAACTAAAAAAAAAGAAAAACACACAACAGAATGAGCTTACTCTCTGACAGGGTGCCATATCCATCAGAGGAGATATCTACCCTGACTGCCTTCGTGGAGAGTGACCTTGTCTGGCATTGCTCTGGAAAAAAGCAGCTCTCCTTCCACCAACACTGAGCTGACATTTGTCTTTCAGCTGGGGCTCTGAGGTTGTTCGAAGTGCTGCAGATAAGAGCATTATGCCTGATTAATTCTCCTCACCTGCCAGTGTCAAATCCCCACACTGCTGAGGCAGGGGGTAAACTCAGGGAGGGATGCCAGATCAGACGCAAGCGGGACCGGCTACGTTTCATGCCAGGTTAATATGATTTAAAAAAAAAAAAAAGTCAGTCAGCAGCCTCAAGATATTCTGTTTGCCGCAACGACTTTTCTATAAGAGCGAAAGATGAATTACTTTCAGAACGTCCAGGCAGACAGTGAATAGCGTTAAATTTAAAGGCTAATAAATGCACTTATCTGCTACTCTTACAAAAGTATGCAAAACCACAAACTTCAATGTATTTTATTAGGATTCCACGTGACAAGCTAACAAAAACATAATGCTTATTTCTAGAGGAAAACATGTATTTCGGTTTGTTTTTATACATAAAAACCTTAAAAAAAGTGTGGCTTGCATTTGTGTCCCATTAGTGAACGTTCAGCATCATGAAGACCAAGGAGCCCAGCAGGCCAGGCAAACCCAACGCCGTGGAGAAGTTTAAGCAGGGCTGGGTTATAAAGCAACGTCCCAACAGAAATACAGCTAAGGCCCAAAATTATTCACACCCCCTGGCAGATTCGGACTCAATTATTTCACGTCCGACCCAGAAGTTGGGTTGTTACTAGAATAAAAACAGGCAGAACAATGTAAAAGCAGCATTAATTTTGAACACACACATATTTTTAGTTTTAAATCTACATTTTTTAAGAAAAATCAGCATGATGAAAATAATTTTTAACCTCAATATTCAACTAAAAATCATTTTTAACCTCAATATTCAACTAAAAAGTCTTTACTGGCATCACAGAGATCGAACCCTTTGTATGTTTGCTGGCCAGCTTTTGGCATCGATCTCCAGGTATGTTGATTATGTATTTTCTTTTTTTTCCCTTTTCTTTTTAATTTTTTTTCGCTTGTTGATTATGTTGATTTGTTGATTATGTATCTTGGGGGATGAGCTCATTGCTGTGAAGGCTGAAGGGCCTTCATGCCATCCCCCTGATCTGATCGTCCGCTCTTTTCCTCTCATTCTCTGAGATTCGAGTTGGGAGTCTGGCTGGGCCTTTCCAAAATGTTGATATAACTTACAATCAAAAGAAACAGTTTGGTGAAATGAACTGATTCCTTTATGCTGGATCTGCCAGGGGTAAGAATATTGATATGGAAGCATTGTTCCACCCTTCATCTGAACATGTAGACTATGGCACAAGACGGCCATGAAGACAATTACTTAGGATGCAGCCTAAGGAGGCCCTTTCTACTCTGGGGGAGCTGCAGAGACCCACAGCTCAGGAGGGAGAATCCGTTTGTCAGCGCAGCTATTGGGCCATTAGTGAAGAATGGATGGCCTCATGAAAAAAAAAAAAAGCTTGAGTTAGGGCTTACAGGACAAAACACTATGCATGGTGGGATACTGGGACTGTCAATCACCCTGAACGAGAAACACGGTGGTGGGAGCATCATGCCAGCAGGAATGGGGAAGCTGAGAATTGATAGAAAGATGGCTGGAGCTAAATCCAGGACATTTGTGGATGAATGAACCCCTGTTAGAGGCTGCAAAAGACTTAAGACTGAGGCAGAAGTTTACATTTCACCACTAAACATACAAGCCAGAGCCACAGTAGAAAGGCTTAGAGCATTAATGCGAATGAGAAGGTGTGGCTAGTCTTCAGTCACTGTTCACGGATACTCTCCATTGCATATGACAGATCTGGAGCAATTCGTCAAAGAAGAATGAGCAAAAACTTAGCCTCTAGATCAGGGGTGTCAAACTCATTTCTATATTCCGGTCCGGTTACACATCTATAGATGATACTTTCATAATTTAATTTCAGTTCACATAGAAATATAAACAAAAAATGCACAGTAACATAAAAAGAAGCACCCTTAGGTCCAGTTTATACAGTTTATCTGCCAAAATAAGTTGATATTTGGGTGAGATGCACAAAACTGGCAGAGACATACTCATAAGAAGCATAAGGTCAGATCACCCGCTATAACCATCTAATGTAGAACAGATTACTAGATCAATGTGTGCTTCTGTGCTTTTTTGTTTCTCTTGTTGTGTCTCTGTTCTGTCTTCTGTAACCCCCAGTCGGTCGAGGCAGATGACCGTTCATACTGAGCCTGGTTCTGCCGGAGGTTTTTTCCTTTCCGTTAATGGGGAGTTTTTCTTTCCACTGTCGCTTCATGCTTGCTCAGTATGAGGGATTGCTGCAAAGCCATGGACAATGCAGACGACTCTCCATGTAGCTCTACGCTTCTCCAGGAGTGAATGCTGCTTGTCGGGACTTTGAAGCAATCAACTGGTTCCATTTTTTTCCATTTTTGTACAATCTGTATAATATGATTGATTTTGACTTTGTAAAGTGCCTCGAGATGACATGTTTCATGAACTGAAAATTGAAAGTGGTTCCACAAAGTACTGGATTAGAAGGACTGAATACAAATGATGCCACACTGCTCTGATTTTTATTGGCAATATCCTCTCCTATCCACCTCACGATTATGAACCACCTTGTGTTGGTCTGTCGCATAACCCCCCCCCCCCCCCCCCCCCCAAAAGAAAATACACTGAAGCTGGTGATTGTATTGTGACTAAATGTGACATAGGTCAACTGGAGTGAATCCGGTGGCAGGGACCTGCGCACAGCATCAGACAGAAAATGTATTTAGGTTGGCTGTGAAATAGAATGGATATATTTTGGGTCAACAATGGCTGCTAAAGCTCCCAATTAGGCTATAAATGTTAAAAGTGATGATTTAAAGACTAAACATACAGAACATTCTTAAATGTCAGTCGGACGCGGGGCGCTCCAAGTTCATCTAGGAAACCCCCGCCCTATGTGCAAATGTTCTGGGATAGTGACTGTGTGGTGGCGGACATCGCCGTTTCAGAAACACCGACCTGAACCCTGAGATCTGTCATCTGGGAAAGCAGGTCCTTGAACAAGTCTCGGTCCGCCGCAGGGAGCTCCGCGGACAACACCACCCCCACGTAGTAACCCGGAGCGGGCGCCATCATGTCGGGGAACATGAAAACCCCGGTGTTGCACAGGAGCACCGGAGAGTCCACAGACATGAGCGGGTAGATCCAGTCACACACCTACCAAGAAAAAAAAAAAGGGGACAGTCAGGAAAACGCCTCGAAATGGCATAAAACATAATGCCCCGACAGATGATGAGACGGTCCTGAACTGTAACAGAATGAAAACTCTGATTAGTTCCTATTACCATCTAATGTAGAACAGATTACTGGATCAATATGTGCTTCTGTGCTTGTTTCGTCTCTCTTGTTGTGTCTCTGCTCTGTCTTCTGTAACCCCAGTCGGTCGAGGCAGATGACCATTCTTACTGAGCCCGGTTCTGCTGGAGGTTTTTCTTCCCGTTAATGGGGAGTTTTTCTTCCCACTGTCGCTTCATGCTTGCTCAGTATGAGGGATTGCAGCAAAGCCATGTACAATGCAGACGACTCTCCCTGTGGCTCTACGCTTCTCCAGGAGTGAATGCTGCTTGTCGGGACTTTGAAGCAATCAACTGGTTCCCTTATATAGGACATTTTTGACCAATCTGTATAATATGATTGAACTTGACTTTGTAAAGTGCCTTGAGATCACATGTTTCATGAATTGGCGATATATAAATAAAATTTAATTTAATTAAAAGCATGCAGTTAATCTATGCCAAAGACACAACATTGCAACTTTACATGGACGTGTTTATAAAAAGGAGCAAATGGGGCCGAGCAGAGAACACTGCTGTCCTCTGATTGCTGCGTGTCTAACAAGATTACAGGGCACACCAGTGTAAGCGGGCTTTATATCATTAACCCCACTCATGTGAATCACTGATGTCATCCAGCGGAACAGGAGGATACCTGGGAAATTCCCGTTCCAAAGCTAAAATTCCCGCCTCACGGCCCAGCAGGACAGAGGTGGAGAAATAGCACAAAAATAACTTAAACGTGCGTTCCACTTCTTAAGAGCTGAACCGCTCTGGGCTCTCGGCAATAACCTGAACTCGTATGTTCACATCGGTTTTTAATAGTTTCTTTCTCATCGCAGGCTGTACTGTGTACAGAGCCTGTACAGCGTGTTAAATTAATCAATTCAGCGGTTCAAAGATCTGAGAACCTTTAATCAAAAAGCCAATAATGTTGGCTGCATGTACGCAGGACCTGCCTGGCTGTTTACCTTTGTTATTATCATTCACGGACTCTGGATGCTTAGAAAAAAAAACTACTTCTTCCATGTGCTGCTAATCAGAGCTCTACGATCCAGATTTGGACCTCTAATCTAAAATGAAATTTGATTTAGAAGCCGCTCTGAGTCTAGCGGCTCAGCTTGTCCGAAGCGTTCAGGTCGGAGCTGAGCTTCGTCTAAACTGCATTTACAGCTTCTCTGTCACAACGAGCTGCAAAAGGAGAATCCCAACGACGCAGCATGCAGCGATCAAGGACAACGGCGGCGCAGGTCTAATCCTGACCCGGGTGACATCATCGCAGACGGGGGATTACGACGCTCACATGACCGCGTTTAGCGGGGGGACAAAAGGATGTGGATCATTAACGAGCCGATCTCCGGCCTCGGTCGAACAGATCTTAGCCGAGTGAGGTCAAAGGGCACAAGAATGGCTGAAATCAGACGCTGACTCAGCAGTCTTGTTTGTTTCGCCTCTGTTGCATCAGACATGATGAAGGTGCCCTGTCGTCATCATCATCTTCGAAAGGCTTTCTGCAAAAGAAGGTTTTCTGCCTCCGTCCTACCTGCAGGAATGCCGGCGGTCTGCTGGGCGTCCTGTCAGAGAGCTCGCCGGTGAACCTCACCAGCCGCAGGTAGCCCGGGTACGACGGAGCGCTCACTTGGCCTTCGGGCGTGACGAAGAATATCTGGACGCCTTGAGGGATGTACAGCAGCTCCTCTCCGTCTTCGCCCACGCTCTCGGGGGCCGACGATGAGGTGGACGTACGGCTGTAGAAGTCGTCCCCGACCAGCGACATCTCCCCCGACTCCGTCCCGTAGGAGATGGAGACGTGGCCGTCGGCCGCCTGCGGGGAGTAGGCCGGCGGGCGCTCGGCGGGGGCCCCCGGGCCGCGGCTGGGGGCCAGGCTCGGCCTTTGGGGCCTCTCTTTGGCGTCGACGAGCTTCGGGTAGAGATCCCCAGCGGACGCGGGACCCTGCGGGGGCGCCGACGCGAGGTCAGAGCTGGTCTCCAGCACGGCGAGGCGGGTGGTGATGTTGTTCAGCGTCTCCTGCATCTTCTGCTGCATCTGACGGGCCGAGTCCCAGGAGCCGCCGACGCACTCCTCCCCCCCGGAGGGCACGCTGATGCCCCTGAGAAGATGCTGGCGGCCTCGTTTGTAGAGCCCCAGGGCCCGGGACTTCTCCCCGGCCTCGTCCGCCGACAGTCCTTCGTTGAGGCACTCGAAGGCTCTCTCGTAGCCATCTTTGATCACTTGGAGTCTGGCATTGTCAAAAGCCTCTTGTTTGGCCTTTTCCATTCCCTCTGACACAAAAGGCAATAGGTTTAGCAGCGGAAACAGTCAGGCAAAGAGCAATGTTAAGACAAAAACGGGTCTAGTTCAAGAAGATGTGGTAACTTTTAATCCTTATTTAGGGCTACAGCTTGTCAACACTTTACTCTACTAGATCTTTAGAAACATGCCCCGAATAAAGCTCTAGTTCAAGAAGATGTGGTAACTTTTAATCCTTATCTAGGGCTACAGCTTGTCAACACTTTACTCTACTAGATCTTTAGAAACATGCCCTGAATAAAGCTCTAGTTCAAGAAGACGTGGTGACTTTTAATCCTTATTTAGGGCTACAGCTTGTCAACACTTTACTGAACTAGATCTTCAGAAAGGTGCCCTGAATAAAGCTCTAGTTCAAGAAGACGTGGTAACTTTTAATCCTTATTTAGGACTACAGCTTGTCAACACTTTACTGAACTAGATCTTCAGAAAGGTGCCCTGAATAAAGCTCTAGTTCAAGAAGACGTGGTGACTTTTAATCCTTATTTAGGGCTACAGCTTGTCAACACTTTACTTTACTAGATTTTCAGAAACATGCCCTGAATAATGCTTCCAATCTTATCGACACAGCCTCTGTGACTTAGACTGTCTTATACGTGAAATGTTCCCATTAGTATCTCTAAATGCTGAATCCTGCCGGTTAAAGGCGAGCTAACTTCTCTGCATGAACACATAAACAAGGCCGGTTGAAAGCACCTGGATTCCAGTCGGTCAAGCCCACATTAACGATCCAAACAACACCGACAACTCTGCTAAGTTGGCGGCTAACACGTCCCGGTGAGTTTTGCTAGCAGGCGTATAGCTTCTTACCGTGAGCGGCTCGGCTGTCAGAGAACAGCCCGGTTAGCAATGAAAGGCGTTCAGTTTAACGTTTGTTCCGGTGCTAGCTTCACCAACACGCCTGTCTGCTGAACGTACGCAGGTTCTGCTTGTCTGACGACTCCCCGAAAGTCAAGAGCTGTGTTTGCACGTCGGAGCACGTATGTCATCATGACCCTTCGAAGCAAAGTCCTGCCGTGACATGAAAACTCCGCACCGGGGTTTGCTTTTATTGTGGAAGTATCGGTGGGAAGTGGTGATAGACCATACGGTTGGAAAATTGGCAACGTGTGGTTCTCAGTTTCTGATTGTGGCCACTAGATGGCGGTAGACAGCAACAAATATTTCTCTCGCTCATACACACACACACACTTCTACAACAAGCAAACAGAAAGTGAAATGAATACAACGGGAAAAAATAGCTATATAAAGGTGAGAGAACTTCCGATGAACAAATGCCAAATGCTGTAATCTTTTATTTATAGATACATGATCCATGTGCAAAACTGGATGGACAGTAAAGGGTGCTGGTCCCTGGTGTCTACTGCCACCTTGTGGTTGTCACAGACACATCTATCTATCTATCTAAAAAAAATATATATAAAAAAATAACAATAATTAAAATCAAGCTGTTTCACGTTAAGCTCCCGCTGTATTGAGAAAAAATCAGGGGTCTGCAACCTGCAGTTCCAGAGCCACAATTGGCTCTTTGGCTTACTTAATGTTTTAAACGATGAAATGTTGACCTGTTAAGTCCCCCCCCCCCCCCCCCCCAAATCTTTTGTTCTGTGTGAAAAAACACTGGCCCCACCCTGACCCCCCCTGCTACATTTGGTCTAGAACCCCCACTGACCGTACTGGCTTGATGAAACTCTGCCTCATTCACAAATAAGGCCAACATGGATAGAATAATAATCTGTAGTGTTTTTTATCGCCTGGATGTGAATCTGATAATTCATATTGTGTCTTTTATAATCAACTACAATATATATATATATTTTTTAAATTCAGGAAACAAAGATTTCTCTTCCAGGTTCCAGTCAGCCACGCCTCCAACCACGCCCCCCATAATTAACATAATTTCACTCTTAATTTTTATAAAAGTTGAGGTCTATCTATCTATCTATCTATCTATCTATCTATCTATCTATCTATCTATCTATCTATCTATCTATCTATATATATATATATATATAAATTTATAGATATATATATATATATAAATATATATATATATATATATATATATATATATATATATATATATATATATATATATATACACAGAGAGAGAGAGAGAGAGAGAGAGAGAGAGAGAGAGAGAGAGAGAGAGAGAGAGAGAGATCCAAAATTGCTTTAAGCATGGATTTAAATAAATCAAAGTGAGTCAAATGATGAAGTTCAGCCTAGATGGTAAATTTGAATCAATTCCCTGTTATAGTAAATAACAGGGAACAGACAGATAGATAGATAGATAGATAGATAGATAGATAGATAGATAGATAGATAGATAGATAGATAGATAGATAGATAGATAGATAGATAGATAGATAGATAGATAGATAGATAGATAGATAGATAGATAGATAGATAGATAGATAGATAGATAGATAGATAGATAGATAGAAAAACAAAGACATCTTTAAATGTTTCTGGCACTTTCTGGCACTCTTTGTCAACAAGCATTACCAATGCTGACGATGTTCTGTTTCCACGTGTCTCTCAGAGAACAGGATGTTACGACTTTACTGCACCGTCTGAACTTTACAGTTATGGACCACCCATAGTTGAAACCACCTGATGTTTGCTCATGAAGACCTTAACTTGCTTCAGGCCACAGCGGAACGTTTCTCAAAACGTAGTACAGTTATGTACTTACTGTAAAATAAAAGGATAAAGAAAGATTTTGGAATCAACACAAATGCACTATAACCTTTCTGACGTATGTTTAAGCTGAAGTTTGTTTTTTGTACAGATATAGTCTGATTTCAAGATGTGTCAAATCCTGTCCTAAAGATGTCTGGTCAAATAGCACAATGTGTGTGGTCTGAATAAATTAAAACCCTTAGAAATATAGAAATATCATATCAATATATTAAGTCACAGCATGGAAACAATGTGGTTTCAATATCTTCTGAGAGCGCCACTAATAACCAATAAATGAACCTTTCATAGGAAGTTGGCCATTGGGTATTGAAACTCATATGGACAATAAAATCAGCCTGAATATTTAACTGCAGAAGTGTTAGAAGTAACTGATCCAGTGCCTATTTGTTCTCCTCATTGCCACCAGATTTTTCTGTGATAACCGCTTTGAGCCTGAAGACACACATGTGATAAACATCAGTCTCCTCGCTCTCGTCTCCACTTTGACAGATTTCCAGCATTCATCATGCGCAGATACCACAGCGCTGGGACTGGACATGCTCTTCACACATGTGGAGTTGATATAGCGGGACTTTAGCTCACTTCTATATCCTGTTTAAAACCCTCTCAGGCCCAATTCAATTTTTTTTTTGAAAAAGCAATTACATTTTTCTCAGACTGAAAGTATTTTCTGCTAAACACCAATGTATTCATTATTTTGTTGTATTATCTTCACTTCTGTCGATCACAATTTTGGTTAAAAGAATAGAGATGTTAAAAAAATTCTCACTTGAATATTCCTAAAATAAAAAAAAAATATCCTGACATTTAAATTTGTAGCCATTGAATGCACAGAGTAAAGCCTGAGGAGCTTTCATTGGCTGATATTTATGTAATGTAGCCATAATGTGCATTGACTTTTTGTAGAACGTATAGTACTCTACAAAACTATGTCACGTTTCCATGTTTTTGATGGTTTTCACAGACAAATCTCCTTGAAGGAAGCTGTAAATTCACAACTTTTTCTCATGGTGGGTTGAACAATACCTAATGTGCGTAAGTAAAACAAGCTGGTAATACTTGTCCAGTGTTCTCACCGCAAGTTGACATATGAGCCCCATATGCCCAGCTCAGCCTTTCTGGAAAATAAGAGAAGCTACAGCTGGGCACTACCAGTGTAATTTTCTTTCCTTTTGTTTTCCTACTTTAATTGTTTTTACGCTTATTCCCTTTTTTTTGCTGGGGGGGGGGGGGGGGGGGGGTAATTTAAGGCTGGAAACATCTGCAGGAGCCCCGGACATTAAATTCTTTACCTTGATTAAAGGCTGTAGAAATTATTTAAAGCCTTTTTTTTTGTTTTCCCTGCCAAATGCTCACCACACAGTACATCAACTTAAACAAAAGCAGCTTGTTCGTAGTTTAAGCAAAGGCTGACTTTTCAGCCAGTGTCTGCTACTGGAAGAGGTGATGAAACCCAACGAGGAATGAGGAACGACAACACAGCCAACACTACAATGATAAGCAGGTGGCGTGCTGTTGGTGCTCAGTTGTTTCTCAGGAGCTACGGTGTTGAACTTTTTAAAAACTGTACCGGGTAAATTGCAGATGACGATGTTAAACGGCTTTAATGTAGGCAATTTACTTTTGGGGAAATTTTATACATAAACAAAGCATGAGCCTGTAATGAAAGTGAAGTTTGGGCTTATTTTTACAAGCTGCTCTCGGGATCCCTTCCATACAACCGCTGTTTGCTTTTACAATGTTCATTTAGCACTCTAAAAAAAAGTTCATAAAAGTGTTTTCGCCACTGCTCCCCTTTCGCTGACTCCCTTTTCCCATATCACCAGACCTCATCGTAGTAGAAATCTGATTAGTTTAACGAGAACATGGTAATTATCCCATTCTTGTTTATATTCAACTTTTTGTGTGTTTTGATTGGGCCGTTGTTTTAGCAGGAGGGATACCAAAGCCAGTATGCCATTGCTGTTTCTTTGTATTTTTTTCTTCTTTTCCAGCCTAAAGTCAGTTTCGTAACATCTTGTAGCCTACGCTGTGCAGGATGAATGTCTCACGGTCTGTGTTCAAGTGAAATCTCGAAATGATTGATGGTCACTTTGCCAACTGATACAGCCTTAAGTTTGGCCTTTCTTTGAAACTAGAGCGGAGTGTAAGTCAGAAGAAAACAAGGAGAGTACAGGAAGAACCATCGTCTGTGTAAACCAGCTCCAGCTTGCATAAAAAAAAAAAAATCAAAAGCTTCAATTTCATCCGGTCTCTTTTGAAAACTCAGCATGGGTAATGTAAATGTCATCAAACATGGAAGAGAGCTTCTAGGTTCAAAGACTGCTGATATGCAGCTTTAACATGTATTAAGCTGGATGTGTACACCCATCCGCCTTGTGTTATCTTATGTATTCACAGATCCTTGGAAAACATATTAAACAAGCTAACAGTATATCAAGCAAGTTATGTCAGAGAGGTATGGTTTAATTACATTTAGCTAGACGATCTGTTTGGATATGCTGACAAGGCAGAGCAGTAAAGTGCATAAATCTATTGATTACTCCCATGCATATATGGAACTCAATACAGTAAAGGAAATATGGTTGAAGGCTTGTGGATGAACCGTACCAAAACAACACCCAGGACCAGATGAATACACACCGAACAAAGACGGGGAGGGGAAATGATGAACACATGGTCACAATTAATGCAACTCCAAATTTTTCTTCCCTCTGAAAAGCTTTAAAAAATAACAAACCATGAAAAATATACAGTACAGATGCAGCCCCCTTTAACATATTCTCCCACGTCTAAAATGCAAAGATACAGTGAACTCTGGTGCAACCATGTTAGTTTTAGCAGTGTTACCTCCAGAGAGACAGTCAATCCCACTTTCCACACATCCCTCCCCAAAGGTCATTGGGGATTGTTGGTGTTGCCACCCGGTGCTGATATTCTGACACAGTCCAAAAGCTGATTCTGTTTCCTTTTGTTCACGTTCGTTGCTGTCAACTGTCCAAATGAAGGGACACAGGATGAAGTTGGTTTTATTTTAAAATCAGACTGTGGGGAACAGGGTGAGTTTGGGTCCAACCGACTCAAAGGGTAAGGAGGGTGAAATGAAAATATAGTTTACCAAAACTTTCAGTGGACAGCTAGGCAATGGAGAGAGTTAAAAACCGGTGTGATGTGATCTGGCCGTCTGGTCCTTGTCGGCATTCTTGCAGCTACTCAGAAGTAGCTGTAACGGAGCTAAAAGTTATTTTGGGAAGACCAGAAAGCAGAGCACTACAATAACTAGTTGAACAACTTATAAAAGCGTGAACTAAAGTATTTGCATTGGAATGGGAGAGAAGTTGTCAAACTCTGGCAAAGATAATAGAATGCACCGTTTTTAATATTGTTGGTGAAACCGATTCAAATAGGACGGCGGACTTTTTAACCTGATGTGAAAGTTGGGCTGTGAGATTCTCTCTCTGAATGTCAGAGCCATTAGTGAAACTTCAGTTTCATCCTGATTTAGCTGGAGGAAATTCTGTGCATGAAATCTAAAATACAGTTAAAAGGTGGATCAATGGGTTTGGGGTCATCAGGAGAAGAAGAGCACAAAACCTACAATCTAAAAAAATAAATGGCTTGTACTTGAATAGCGTTTTATCAAGTCCAACAACCCCAAAGCACTTGATACTACAGTCAGTGATTTTCCCGTTCACACCCTGACGGTGGTGAGCTATGTTAGCAGCCACAGCTGCTCCGGGTAAGACTGACAGAGGCGAGGCTGCCATACATCAGTGCCACTGGACCCTCTGACCCCCGCCAGCTGGCAATGCAGGTGAAGTGTCTTGCCCAAGGACACGACTGAGATGGTTGGAGCGGGGAATCAAACCGACAACCTGCCGGTTACAGGATGAAATAACTTAAAAAGTTGACTCTTTAGCTATATGTTTTTTGTCAGGAGAGTGGTTATTTGGCTGTGTGTTGGGTAGAAGGGGGCTCAGAGGGAGTACCTTACCTAAGGCACTATTCTAGCCAGAACCACCTCTGCTCTAACTCTCTGTCATTGTCAAATCACAAAGCAGAGGCAACAGAGAGGAAAAGCAGATGAGAGTTGGAACAGATCTGCATATCTCTTGGGCTCAATTTACATATACCAGCGATGTGAATCGCTAAGCTGAGTCTAGAAACATTTCAGTAGAGCAAACCTATCTTATTTTCTTTCAAACTAGCATTATCCTTTCTTATTATTAACACAACTGACCCAAAATTGGATAAAAAAAGACATAGTGAAGTAAAAAAAACTGGATCTCAGCTCCTAACCCCTCTGACCTTCTGATATATGGAGCAGAGGGATCATAAAAATCCAAGAAGCTAGAAATTTTGTGCTGCATGCAATTTCAAAGCCAAATACAGTTCATAAATAAAAACAAAGAAATACAATCTGTCCTCATTTTATTCTCTGCCTTAAACCAAATTTGCTTTAAGCATGGATTTTATTACTGTAAATCAAAGTAAGTCAAATGATGAAGTTCATTCCCTGTTATAGTAAATAACAGGTAACAGATAGATAGATAGATAGATAGATAGATAGATAGATAGATAGATAGATAGATAGATAGATAGATAGATAGATAGATAGATAGATAGATAGATAGATAGATAGATAGATAGATAGATAGATAGATAGATAGATAGATAGATAGATGATGCTCCAGGAAGAGAGGACTCCACTCTTAAGACGGAAAGATCTTGAGTGAAACCTATCATGGAGGCGAGCCATCTGCCAAGAACAGTTATTGCTGGAAAAGAGGGACCGGAGATGCAGACGCACACAAAAACAGTTGGACAAGAGCACCTGCAGAAAGAAATACGAAAATGCAGAATTAAAGACCCCGTTAATGACAAACACATGCACAAAGGATTTCAGAGCCATACGAGGAAAACTGCTTGGCGCTGGAGCTGCATCCTTTCAGCAGGCTGACAGCCTTTATTTTAAGGGCCTTACCTTAGAATACATACCAGGAGAAAACATTTGCCATTTGCACTGAATCAATGAAGGTATGTTATCTATTAAGTCTGCTCCCGGCAGCTGCGGCTACATTGTTTGGGGCTCAGACTTTGCTATAAAGATGCTGTTCCATTCCATTTGCTGCTGTTCTTGTGTGCGTGTCCTTAGACCTTTTTTTTTCTTGTCGTTGTTGTTGCGTAAACACAATTAAAGGGAGTGGCAGCTTTAGTTTTGGCTGTTATTTTGCTCAACTGCTAAATTGCATTCATGTGGTTGAAAAACACTCGTATGCTGAACCACACATCTTCTGTGCAATAAACGTTCTTAAAATATATTTTGATAAGATGTGCCACCCTGTTAGTTCTTTAAACCCTGGCAGCAAAGTGGGATGCTGCTAAATCGTCAAAAAGGGCCAATGTTTTATTGAAAGCAGTTTAACAAAGTAGATTTTTTTTTTCAGCTAAGCTCTACACACAGATAAAGGCTCTGTTGTGAAGCACGCCTTTATCTTGCAAAGAAATGTCCAAATTCATGATAATCACGTAATGTTCCATCTACTGATGCTTTCCTCATTGCATGTTGCTTGTTGAACCCGGTAACCGTTAAAATGTAGGGAACCTTTGAGGATGAGCCATTCTAATTGCAAAGGCAGGGATGGAAGATACGAAAACACATGCAAAGATTGCTGGGACAGTTTCCCAAGCCAATAAAATATCACTGGCAGGAAAGCGTGGGAGGAAGGCCAAAGATACTTGGTCTGCTACATCAACACAAGGACAGCCAGCGGCTGATCTAAGTGACAGAACTGAGAAACATAGCGAGTGTTTTACTAGAATTAAGCTTTTAACTTAAAGATCCATTTGTAATCTGTGCGGGACATAGTAAAAATGTTGTAAAAACAAAAAAAAAAACGGTCACTGTTTGGGAAATTCATAAAAGTTTGTTAATATGTCTTAAAATCAGTCCTGTTCGGTGAACTGCAGGTTTTTCTTCTGTTTGGTCATTAGATGCATATCAAATAAAAGTCAAGTACAATATTTACTTGCGTAACATTTCCCCCTCTGAAGCTGAGAGGCTAATGCGGTCTTGTGTTCTTTGTCCTGACAGAGCATGACACACAGGCCTGTTGGCTAAACGTGTGGAAGATGTGCTCAGCATGTCAGCACAGATCGAAGAATTTATCAGCTGCATCAAGGTTGGGCTTCCCTGTGTTGTCGTATCTCAAGGCGATGACTGTAGCAACCAATTTTCACCTCACAGTGTGGATGACAGAAATAATATGCAAATAATAAAATGTATTTGATGCATGGGTTTGATGTTATATTGTTATTCCCAATATGTTCAACAATCTATACTAGCCTACCAGTAACTTTGTAAATAAAATTATGCCTATTTTATGCCGCATAAACACCACATTTTACGATTTAGCATTCAGGCATAAGCCACTTGAAGGTCTTTCGAACTTCGAAGAGCCTCTAAAAATAACCCTGTTCCTGGTGAACGTCTTGTCCTTTTACATAAATCTTCTTAAATACCAGCCCTCCAGCCAAAAATGTACCGTTTTTTTGGTTTTTTTTTGTTACTTCGGTTACATGTCTGACCTTTACCATGAAGAAGAAAGTATGTGCAAGCTTTGACACACAACCTAAAACTAATTTGTAAAGATGAGACGTTTCTTTGTGTTCATTTTAAGTATGTGTTTGAGGCAGGTACATACAAGTGGGACTTAATGACATCACAGTTCATCTAAAACCTGCTGTCCAAATCTGACATAGAAATGCAGCACAAAAAACACTGACGCCTGCAGGTATGAAACTTCTTATAGCTATAGCAAACAGAGTTTTGCAAAAAAGAAAAATTATTTTGTGCTTTTACCTATTTAGTTTGTATTTTTTAATGGACTTGGAATAACTTGAATTTTCCACAATGTTAATTAACTACACTCACCAGCCCCTTCAAGTGTTTGCAAATAGCCAATCTGCCAAACACATGTCAGCAACTCAATGCATTTAGCCATCTAGACTAAGGGGAAGAAGTCATTTCTGAATTTCAAACCATACGTTAGAGTATGAAAAAATGGGATCTTTAACTAACTTCCAACATTGCATGGCTGTTAAGGCCAGATGGGTGTGAGTTTCAAAAAAACAAAACTGCTAATCTGCTGGGATTTCCCAGCGCACCATCTCCGAAGTTTACAGGGTGTGGTTTGAAAAAGAGAAAATTATCCAGTAAGAGACTTTTGCATGGATGAAACAGCCTTTTTCATATCAGAGCTCAGAGGAGACTGGTAGACGGCTTTGAAATGATAAAGGCAGCAGTAGCCCCGATAACCAGTCATTAAAACCCAACACGTGTGCAGAGCACCTTCTCTGAGCGCACAAAACTTCAAACCTTAAAATGCAAATAAGTTACTGTGGCAGAGGACCACATAGGTACCAGTGCAGGCAGCTAAAAGCTGGAAGTTGACGTTGCAAATCACACAGGCTCAACAAAATAACCCAGACAATATCATTTTGGTTTAACCAACGTGAAAACATGGCTTCCTCCTGTCTAGCATCACAACTGTTGTCGGTTGTGTAAAGGTGTGGAGAACGCTTTTCAGGTACTCTTTGGGCCCTTTGGTGCTACTTGACCTTTTTTTTTTAATGCCACAGCCTATGTGAGCATTGTTCCTGATTATGTCAATCTATGAATAACAAGTGTATCCATCGTCTTATGGCCACTTGCATCAGAATAATGAACCATGAAAGAAACCTCAAATAATGTCAAGCCGGCTTTTTGAATACGCCAGTGTGTTCACTGGATTTCACTGGTCTCAACAGTCCCCAGATCTCAGTCCAATAGAGAACCCATAGAATGAGGTGGAAGAGAAGGTCTGCATCAAGGCTGTGCAGCTGAGAAACCAGCAGAAACTATGAAACAAAGATTGAAATACGCTGAAAGTTAAGTGCCAAGGGGGATCCAACCTTGATCTGGTCAATCTGGCCAAATTCTGGCCAGACTGACCAGAACAGGTTTATCAGATTTAAAAAAAAAAAACTCTTTTGAAAGACTGCTGATATGCTTTTGCCTTCAAACCCTAATTTTCTTTCTGAAATTAGGATGAATTGAGTTTCTGTGATGATTCCTGGGATTCCTTGTTATTTTTAGAGTCAGAGATTGTTTGTGGACTTTGCCACTGCATAATGTTTGTACATATTGTACATTATTTGATGCACATTTCCTGTAGTTTAGCATGGCCAAGTAATTTTCTTTGAAGACTCGCCTTGAACTCAAAGTAAAACCTAAGAGATTCAGGATCACTTCATCATCGTGGCGATGAAAGTTCAGTCATGGCTTGGTGACAATTTTTAATAAATATAAAATGTACAGTATATGGTGTGTCTATACCTTATTTATGAATGCATTTATGAACCAGATTCATGTGAGATTTGCTTTGTTTGCAGGTGACACAAATGTTGTGTTTAGAAGAGGATTTAGAAAAGCTTTTGAAGATGATTACCCAATGGATACATGAATTAGTGAGATGGTTTAATAAAAATTAATTATCATCAAATGTCAATAAAACCATATTAGTTCTGTTTTAAAAATATGGTAGTAGATGCAAAAATATATAATGTAGCAACTGGAAGACCTAAACCATAGAAATTATCAAGAAGTGTTACAATTTTAAGTAAAGTAAGGTACTTTTTAAATCACAAATCAACCCAACTGTATCAAACACCATCCCTTATTTTATCATATATGGATTATTGTATAGAAGTTTGAGGCAATATGTGTATATATACAGTAATTTTCAATAAATTACAATATGAAATTTTAAGAGGCTTGTTTGAAAAAAAAAAAAGACTTTAAGCCGGCATTAAGCATAGTTTTCATTAAGCCTTTATTTCTGCATGAAAAATGCTTTTGTACTGTTCTGATGCAATATTCTGATAGATAATGCTGGTTATCATGAACATACAACTACAACATTAATATTTTACTTCATACAGCTATGATATTTTACAAGTCAAATGCTCTAAAAAAACATGGTGTCCAAACGCTGTCCTGTGGTGCAGCATTGGGCCAAAATCAGGAAGTGTAAAGGTTCTGGGGGCCTTTTTTTGGTGTCATTTATCATCTTGGAATGAAAAACAACATTACCCTGAAAATAAGTACAATGAAACTAAGCAGTTTTGCGGAAAAAATAAAAACAAATGTAGATCCGAAAAAGGGTCTCAGACTTTTGGCTTAACAAAAGAAGGATGAACAGATTCCTAACTTTTTGGATCAAATGTCTGCTCTCTTGTGGTCAAGAAGTCTATTAGTCTATTGAGTTTATTTCAAGCCAAAACAGTGAGAAATTCCTTTGACAACAGTTGTTATTTTTAGCAAAGTCTGTTTTTGAGTAAAAAAAAAATATGTGTTGGGGCCCTACTTAGTAAAATTAAAATGAAAGCAAAAAACAAAACAAAAAACTCGGCCAATAAATGTGAAAGGCTTTGCATTTTACTAAGCTATTTGCGTTTAAGAAGATAGTAGATTTAGATTTAATTTGTCAGAGAATTTTTTTTTCCTAAACATTACAAAAGTATCCATCAGCATTAGCCTTGTGTCCTGGAGGAGAAAATGCGTACCATTCTTGAACTACGGTCAGGGGCCACACAAAATATTCAGGGTCACAAAGAGCCCCCGGGCCACACTTTGGACACCTATGCACTAAACCCTCTTGATCTGGATAAATACAAAACTGCACAAATGATCAACAAAGAAAAACATAAATGGCTGACTGTAAATTTACAGATTTTGTCAGTCAGGATGAAGGTTATAATAACAGCAACAATAATCTTCAGATTATCAGTATTGGAATAACTTTGTGAAAATGTTGTGTTTTGTGGAATAAAACTGTGGTTATAGTCTCAGTATGAAAATATAGGATTTAAAAAAAGATGTAAAATATTTTGTAATGCATGTATGTATGTCTGTATGTATGTATTAAAAATGTCACTTGTAACCTCAGAATTAAGATGTTTTTGTCATAAGTTAAAGGCTGAATGTATAAGGCCTAATGGCTGGCAGCTAATCCTTTATCATGACCAGACAAGGATAGTATTGATTTCAAGGTACACGGTTGGGATTTACGGTAATATTTTTGTATTTATTCCTTCCCCATTTAAAACATGACATTGATCTGTTGCGGTGTGAATAATATTAAATCTCTCTTGAATATACATGTTGTTACAATGTTTTTCTTTCTCTTTTTTGTTTCTTTTTACCCTTTTAATTTACAATTATGTTTGAAATAAACTAGTAAAAACTATAACTTGTTCCAGAGAAAATAACTTTGATGATTCTCCCTCTTTTTGTGCAGCTACACAGGATTTTTAACCTTCTTCCATTTTTCTGCGAACTGAAACGATCACCGGTTTTGTGCTACATAAGTCAACATGCCACGACGGAGCGTTCTTCAAGCTTTACCCCATATCCAACAGGGGTAAAGAAAGCAGGAACGGCTCTCACCGTACGGGGTGTGTTTTATGTCAATCAAGCTCCGAACACGTGGGTCAAGTGAAGTTTACCCTGTCACCATCTTTGAAGGCTTTGCATCGCCAGTGGGGAAATTTCAGGAATCCACAAGGTTATAATTTCCATTGAGCAAATTTTGATGTAATGTTATGAAAAATTCCCTCTAGGTGGAGAAAATTCAACTATTACTGACACGTTTATGATGAAACTGAAAGACAGGGAAGACAGGGAGAAGTAGGACATTGTTTTACAGCTCTGTAAAATTTCCCAGGACACATAAAACTGCATTGAGGTTTTGCTTAGCATTAAACTGAAGTACATTATAATCTCTAACAACCACAGGATACTGTATAATACTGTTAATTAGGCTGTATAGGATTTTAGGTACTAAGTGTCCCTTACACACTGTCCCATCACTGTTGATTGGTTAATCTGGTAATGCTGCATAATGTGTGTGTTCTTCCAAGGTCTTCTATGAACACACACATTATGCAGCATTACCAGATTAACCAATCTGTTCCTATTTTCTCGGTTTTAGGATACACTGTTTTGGAAAAAAAAAAAGAGGTAGAAATACACAGAGCTCTCTGTTTTTGGAAACCAGTAGCTGGAGAGAAACGAAGAGTGGAAAAAGCCGGCTGGAGGTCTGGGACAAAAAGGCACAGGGAATCCCATCTACGTGGCTTATAACTCTGAGAGAATGATGGAAGAGGGGACTGGGAGTTTTACTAGCCATCATTTAACTGATCTTGAAGGAAAACTAAGATGTTTTCTCTCCACTTATGTGCTCGGCTGCAGAGCCAGAGCTCCACAACTGCATTTTACTACACTGACAGTGGACCAATTCAGTCTTAAACAAAAGAGAGTTACATTCATGTTTATTATCAGCTCATTTTAATCAGTTTTAGGTTAAAATGTGCTTCAAAGTAAAAACCAACCATTGAATACCATTATATAATGCTGCATTTAGAAAGAAATACAGTACCAGTAGTGTAAAGACCACATATTCTTAAATGTTCAAAGAGATTATGTTGTGTTTTGCTAGAGCGGATTTTGATGCTTGCAACAGGAGTTGAAAAAAAAACCCATGATGCACTTTCTTTTATCATTGGAATTAGTGAATTAAACAGTATTAAATCTATTTAAATTGATTATTCAGTTCACCGGAAACTGGAAAATTCTTTTGATTTTTAGAAATATCTTCATAATTATCACCTGGTTTTATCTAAACTTGCATTTGTAAATAAAATGACAAACAGTTATTGGAAAAGAGTATTGAAAAGCATTCTCAAATGCTTCTAGTTGAATAACACAACACGTTTCTGATCCATGGCACTTATGCATTCAGTCTTTAAGCGTGGTGAACTCTGCAACATCTTGATTTCTGAAATTCTCAACCTCAGCCAGGACTACATTATTGACCTCTTGACAACTAACCCGACTCTGAGATATTTCATAAGGCAGACATCTGCAGTTTTATTTAGCTGAATTTTCCCATGTGCACAATAAAAACAGCACTTGTGCTTTTGTAGCTGCTGAGTGTTGTCTAGATTCACTCTAAGCAGTGCGCTGCACTCGTTGACATGCTGGCACGGGCCTTAGATATGTTTTGAGGCATGACATTTGCTCAAATGACTAACTGCCTTATGAACTGTTAAATTATTAAACAACATTCAATTTATATGATATTAAGGAAGTCAAGTGAAGTCAAATACATATTGCAGATGAGATAAACTTCACCTGTAATTTAGTTTGGTGTAGGAATCACAACACAAAGGACATACAGGACATAAGACAACACAACAAACAGGGGAATGTAAGGGTTATTAAACATTCTATTAAAAAAAATAGTGAGAGCTGGACTACTGCACAGTAAAAAGAAACAATGAAATACATCAAGTCATCCACTGGATAAAATCCAAGTGCAATGTATGAAGAAAGTGCTGGGGAGGGACATACCAGAGAGGCTTATGAGAGTTAAAGGGCCCCACTGCCTGAGGATGTGTGCTCCGAGAGAATCGTGTGGAACAGGACCTTGTGCTCTTTAACTTTTTTTGTCTAATAGGAGAGAGCAGAGCTGGGTCATTTGGGTCATTTGTGCTCTTCACTTTAGGAAGACAAAACGTTACATGTCACTGATGTTAGAAAGCTCTAGGCCAATAAATGTTTTTATGACTCTGATGACATTTCTTAATCCACCCTGAAAAGCATTATGTTGTGAGCTTTTTTCACAACAAGGCTGACAGGATGCAGTGGCAATAAGGATTTTAAAACTCTTGACTGTACATGTAATGTCACTATAAAACTTTGTGACTTTGAAAAGTATCAAGGACACATTTGTTTGTTTATGAAAAACAACAATTCCCTTGGTTAAAAAGATGTTGAGAGTTAAGTTGTTCTAAGTGCACCACATTTCCTTGAGGGTAATTCTGCTTTATACGCAGATTCATCATTACACAGTGTTTTCACTGATGTCATCAAATTCTAAAAGTCCCAGATGCTCAGTCACATCGGAGGCACTGACAGTGATTAGGAAACAGGTTGACTAATGACATTTTACAGAATATTTCTAAGATGCGTTTGGTGAAAAACATCAAAGATAGAAGCAGAAAACTAACATGATAGGAACTTTGCATAGATTGTGGACTTATCCAGTTAACTAGTTGTTTTATAGGTCATGTCACTAAACCCTTGAGGACCTGAAATCCTTTAGAGAACTGGATACCAGCTGAATTTCAAAAAGACAAATCAAAAATACAAAGGAAAACACTTGCTTGGTATAGCTTGGAGCACACAATAAAAAGGCTAAGGACAACACAGTCCATAGAGTCTAACCGTAAGCACTGGATTTAACTCAATGATGCATTAAGAATCTTCTGTACACCTTAATGACTTGTGGGAAAATTATTTAAAACAGCTTAACTATGTGCAGAAGCGACAACAAAAAAACAAGCAGGGCAACAAAACTAAGGTCTTTGCTTGGGAACTGTTGTGCTACCGCATGCAGAACAGCCAGCTATGCAACGTGAGCATGTGAAATCCATACACTTTAAACACTACAGTGCAAGGAGTTTATTGCACAATAAACTCAATAGCCTCAATAGTAATTTAGTAATTTATTAAGGACAAAGTTGAAAAAAAGGATAAAATTTGTGCATTCTCAGCTTTTACTTCCAGATATTGCAGAACATTATGAGCGCAGAGGGAAATAGTTTCCTGAACAAAACAGTTTTTAAAAAAAAAAAAATTATTTCCAGTATCCAAAGTAAAATAGGTCAAGTGACAATATTTGCAGATGTTAGCAACTAGTCTCTTAAATACTTGTTGGGCCTTGCATATACCCTAGGAGACCCGTTAATGTCTCTCAAGACTGTGGGCAGCTCATCAGCACATAATCTGATACTAGATGCAGAGACCCAGGTGCCTTCCTGCTTTTTTTTTTTTTTTTTTTTTTTTTTTTTGCATGCTTCACAGAAAAAGAGAGTTTGAAATTTACTGCAAGACTTAAAACTGTCCTGTTCTAGACAAGGAACAAATTAGCTTTCAGTACAACTTACCTGAAATTTACTTAGCAGGTGTTTAAACTTTTTTATGTTGAACAAAAAGGAGAAAATGTCAGAATTTAAGTGCAGGAAATCTACAATTAGCCTACATCAATTATGAAACAAAGACAATTAATAAATTCACAATGTCAAACAAGTAGACTCAAAGACTAGACGGGGTCTGAACGAGTTAAATCCTGGTGATGTCACGCAAGCTGTCCTGCAAGCTGGGGCTTATATAATGCTCTCAGTATTTGGGTTGGCCCAGATAATGAAAGATGTTAAACCTGAGTGTGATATACGACTGGAGAAGGAGGGAATATTGTATCCTCAGGTGTCCTTCCATCAAGGGTTGTCTGCTGTCAGATTATAAATCAAAATTAGTTCTCAGGTCCAAAAATGCTGGATGTGTTTAGAAAGGCTGCAGCAGTAAAAAAAAAATAAATTCCAATGTTGTCTTGTTAATGTACAGGTGCTTTGCGAACAAAATTTTTCCAAAAACCTAAAGTTGCGTGAGAGCACCACTAAAGCTTCCTGGGAAATCATCATTTTCAAACATGTGTCAGATAGAAAATTTATGAATTTAGAAGAAATTGTGGCTCCCTTTTTTCAGATCAAACTTAAATGCTTATTTATTAAATGAACCAAACTATTACTACTTTTGTCCTGCATATAGTGTTACGAAATGTATTCATCAAAGAGAAGAAGTAACTGATATACAAAACAGACTGCAGAAGCAGAATGTAAATTAACATTCCCTTCAGTATCTGTAGACAAGAGTGCTATCAAAAATCCAGTAAACAATTCCCAGCCTGATGCCTTACACTAAAATACACAAGATACATTAGTAAATAGATAAAAAAAATGCTTGACTGTTATGAATTGTAGTTTTAATGAAGAAAGGAACGATTCCATCTATTAGCTAATTTGTAAAATAAAATTCAGTTAATTAGTCCAGTCAACTTCTGTCAAGGGTATTTTTCCAGTCTAATTTTGTTTTAAGTGAAGTAAAATAGGATTTTTAATGATAAGCAGGGGAAGCGTTTTTAATAAGTATGTGTTCAAAAGGAGCCTGTTTTCTCTTCCAGGCAAGTCTAACTGAACTTGCTAAATAGTTTGACGATGTTTAGGGCTGCTTTTACACTCTGGAGTTTAGTGATGAACTGTTTATATGAAGGGAAGCTACACCAGCACAGGTCACTTCAGGAAATATCAACTGTGACACTGTTTGTAAACCCTTCAGGGAAGTGAAGTAAGTCCTTTTCCGGAAAACATTAGGGGCAGACATCTGAAGAACTGTACAGAACAGCTGACTGGCAATTTTTTTTAACTTTATTTATATTTTAGCTGATCATGAAAGCCAGTTGTGTCTTACAATCTTACTTTCAGGACTGTCCAGGTCAACATGCCACTCCATAGAGTTCCTTACCTTTGGAAAGACTGCAGTTGTAAAGGTGTGCAAGGGTAAATCACCAAAAGAAAAAAAAAACAAAGTTACTTTCAACTTGTTTATCTTTAGATAAGATAAAATCTGGGATCCTGTAAATTACTTAGAGTAGTTTAGACCTTTTACAGTTGTGCTTATAGAGCAGGTACAAGTGTTGATGATGTTCCTAACACTCTGCATGATGGGGTTTTGAGCCATTTAGATGGAACAAAAGTTTTGGATTAAGTGGATCCTTAAGAACTACTCCACCACCTCACAGTATCTTCTGAGTCTGCAGAGCACCCATCCCCCGAACAAAACACGCTGTGGGATGGTCCAGTTTTAGCCTTCCCTTAAGGGCAACCAAAAGTCCTTTTATCCAACCTTTCCAAATTCCTGCCACGCCTGAGTTTTTGCTTTTGTTACTACTGAATCTGCAGGTACAATACCTGGCAGGTGTTTTAGTAGTCCCCAGAAGCAGCCTACTTCTAAATGCTTCTATATTTAGCTTGACTGCTTCTATAACCACTGGTGTCCAACAACGGGTTACCTCTGCACCAATTACCTTCAGGCCACAGATCCTGGTAGATTTTTCTGCACTGAAAGAGATGAATATGGTCTGCGTGGGTCCCACATCCATAGCCTCCCTCAGAAGATGAAAGAAAGTTTCCTGGATCTGCAAATCAAAGATCTTTCGAACAAGACCCCTCACCCCCAACTTAGGTTTTCCAGGTCTGTCCATCATTCTTCCTTTTCAGCACAAACAGATGTGCCTCTCTCTTCATCTGAGTGTCCAAGATGTAACGCCACGGATCTAATGATACAATTACAAAATATATCATATGCATTTGACCCAAGGACATCTGGTATCTAAGTACACTTATACACCACCTTTTACTCAAACATGTTTTCTGTTAACGGCATTCCATGCTTAGCATAAAAAATCCATTTGCAAAACACTGCTCAGAGTCAAATCAGGGAAAACATTCTGCCTAATCACACCTTTACATGTATCTCAATCATTACTCAAAGGGATAGTGAGGTCTCCCAGGAGAACAAGGGAATCCCCAGAAGGCACCCCTTCCATAACACCATCCAGAATCTCTGAGAAGGCCCAGTTATCTGAACTACTGTTTGGTGCTAGGCACAGACAAAAGTTAGGACCTTACCCCTCTCAATTTAAGCAACAAAGATGGAACTTTTTCACTCACTAGGAAAAACGCCAGTGCTCACAACCTCAGCCAGGGTCTTGTGAGTTCATTCCAATTTGCTTTATGCTTATATCCTCTGCTAACCCCAAACAAGGGGAGAGTTCAGCCCGTCTTGGGACTCCTGGTTCCAGAGCTCAAACTTAGTGTGGGGTTCGATATTGCACAACCTCACATAACAGCATTGACTCCTTTCCACCTGTGAGATCACATCCCAAGTCATGTGAATTACCTACAAATAGCCCTCAGGATCACTGGCGTTCTCAAATCCCTTCACCACTTGAAGAGAGACTAGTTCATAATTAATTAAAGTAGAATTTGTTTGTTTTTCAAGATAACTGAATTAATGTTTTACACGAAAGCCTGATGAATTAGAGCTTGACATCATTTTAAGCAAAAATATCTAAACAAAATACATATAAAATGTATGTGACGTGAAATATAATGTACAGGTGGTGTGCCTTGCTGGCTGCTTGCACCAGATGCCCCAATCTCTAGAAAGCACTGCAAAAATTGTCGAGTTCCAAATATGGTATTAGATAAAGAGTTCCTTAGAAAAAAAAATTAGTTGAAATGAACAATCGGTGGCTGTCCAGTGTAAGAGCGTGTTGGATCTTGGTCAAAACTAGAAATGAGAAGTAGTTATGCAAACTGAAAAGGCAGTGTGTCCAAAGAGTGACACCTGCTTAAATGCAAACACTGTGCATTCTGCATCTGTATGGTCACTACATTAAAGCTGTAACACATATTTAATATGAATAAAGCCAAACCTAAAAAAAAATAAAAATAAATAAAAAAACTAAAGCACAATGTTTGCTTGTTAAAGTATACCCCAGGAAATACTTTCTAAACATTTCATGTAAAGGAAATTGTTGATTCAGTCTCATTTAAAATCAGTACGTTTCACATGTTCTCAGGAAATTGCTTGTACTTTTTCTGAAACTATAACAGGTAAAGTAATCCATCTGATCTAAAACTGTCAGTCTCTTTAAGTACATAATGTCCATCTCTAATCTTTTTATTAAGTGAGTAAAATGCGTTTTGATGATATTGGGATTTCTCAGGTATGTTTGTGCATGAAAGCTGTACAGAGAAAACACATCCTTTGCTGGGCACGAAGCCATTGTTAGTACATGTTAGAATTCAGAGCCAATATCCATTGGCAAGTCCCCAACAGCTCTATCCAAAATAATCTCTTTAAAACAGATTTAGGCAACCACAAACCACACAAACATTGCAGGTACACGGCACCCTTAAGATTGAATGGAATAGCCAACTGTTTGATGCAGATGCACATGACATATATTGAAACACAAAAATCCATACCTGTGCTCATACAGCAAACCATCAGGTCTCCAGTTTTAATAATACACTCCATATTCACCATATCAACAGCTGTAACATCTGAGCATCAGTCTTTGTTAATATAAAAGCAAATCCCACCTCCTTCATTTTCCCCCAAGAACTCTGTGCTGCCGCCCAACAATTGCTGTGATCTGTCGAGGATGTGATTGTCAAACCAGGTTTCCGCAAAGCAACGTGCGGCAGATGAGCTCTCTGTGCAGAGAAGAAGCAGATCGTCTGTTTAGTTCATCAGGAAAAGAACATTGGCCAGATGGATGGATGGGAGTGTAGCACATGGTCCTTGCCGGTGGAATTTGACTAGTTTTCCTGCCCATTTTTACCTCGCCTGCATCTTTGGTAGCTCCCAGAGCTGCTGGGCTTCTAACCAGGATCTCAAAGAAGCTCTCTGGTTTAATTAAAGACAGAGAATAGCTGCCCAGAGAAGAGTCCCTGATGTGTATGAGTTGTTCTCTGGTAAAAGTGGCTCCAGTGTAGAAGCAGATAACAACAGAGAAAATGGAGAAATGCACAAAAAAGTGAGCAATGTACTAAGGCATCTGCAGTGTCTTGTCTTGGATAAGACATGCAGAAATTGCTCAAGACTGAGGATTGAGTGAAAGGACAGCCGCACTGAGGGCAATAGGCTCTGCACATGGTGCATCTGCTTTACCAACTGAGCCCCCCAGCACTAAATCACTTTCATGGTCAAAACTGTATAAAATGAAGTATCTCGGCATGCAGACTGCACTACATACACTTGTGAAATAACATGTCACTCTTAGGAGCAAAGTGATTATTATTGTGGTACTATTGTACTGCAGCCCTCTGTTGAATGGCCACCTTAAAATGGTGAAGGGTTTGCATGCCTCTTTCCTGCTAGGGTTTCCCATGGCAAATCGGCGTCATGATTGGGGTCAGACTAAGAGTGAATCAAGAATTCCAATGACATGGCTGACCTCAAAGAGGCAAACCTCACCTGAATTAGGTAAACTGATGTTGCCTGGGCTCAGCTGGGCACAGCCTGAAGAAACTACAGGAAGCCCTCTCTGGGCCTACCACCCGCAGAGAGGAACATTGGGATCAGGTGTCATGCAGGCGGGTTGGCAGGCGGGGGCAGAAGCCCGGCATGCTTATTCCTGTTGATAAAATCTGGTTTTGGGATAAATAGGCTCCCTTCGAATACCCTTATTGAGTAAGGACTCTTTAGCCAAAGCGGAAGTGCATCAGCAGTCACCATGATAAGTGATGTCTGAATAGTGCAGGCAGTGAGAAAGGAGGTAGTAAAATGTGCCTTTATGCTTCTTCTCACAGCTAATTTAGAATAGGGACCTCGCAATGGAGCTATAAGGAATCACACAGTTTTTTGCATGGCTTACAAGCACAGCCCATCTCACAAAAATTAACAAAAATTAAGAAAGCACTTTTGTACTTTTGTAGTTCATTTTCTGTAGGCCTGGACTAAAATTATCCAACGTGTGTAACCATCGCGTAACAACCTTTGAGTTAAAGGCTGTCCGAAATCGGCACAGCAGTCTGGAGCTCCTTTCCTACCCATGATAGTGTTCTTACTGTTGACCCCATGAAAGGTCAAGAAACAGGAGCTAGGAGCTATAATTAAGGATATTTTGATGGAGCCAGACCTTGTGTGCATTGAAGGCATTACCTGAATGGGTGGGACTGGGAAGAATGGCCTTCTTTGAAATTTTTGAGCACAAGGTGGTTTATAAGTGTACTTGGTTCTGGGCCACCTTGGCCCAAATATCAACAATTGATTTTGTAATCAGACCTACATTGTTACATCTTGGACATGCAAGTGAAGAGAAGTGCAAAGCTTTCAAAGTGATCCCCACCTGGTAATGAGTTGGATCAGGTTGCTGTGGAGCATACCTGACAGACATGGCAAATCCAAATGGGTAATGAGGGAGAGCTGGGGGTGTCTGGTGGAGGAAAATGTCCGAGTAAGCTTCAATTCGCTCCACTGGGAGAATTTATCTCATGTCAAGAGGAAGGTTAGGGACATGGAATTGGAATGGACCATTTTCAGGACCTCTACTGTGGATTTGGCTTCCAGGAACTGTGGACTGAAGGTTATCGGTGCCTGTGATGTTGGCAACCAATGAACCTGCTGGTAGATACCAGTGGTGATGGACGGCTGAGGAAGGAGGCTTTAAGGCTCGGTTATCCTTGAGGACTCCTGAAGTAGCTGACATGTACAGGGTGGCCGAAAGGACGTGCTGCAGTTGTTTTTTTTTCCATCCGATACCCTTCCTGCTGTTGTTGTGGAAGTGAAACATTGGGCTTGGGGGGAATGTACAGAGGCAATGGAGAGAGGCTTTTGGTTGGCCTCAAAAATGTTCCGGAAAACGATCAGTGACTCAGAAAGAAGACACATGGAGAGGAACTGCAGACCAGGACTAAGGATATTGTTGAGTAATGGAAGGAACACTTTGAAGATCTTCTCAATCAAATCACTATGTCCTCTGTGGAGAGGCCAGAGCCTGAATACTGTGGAAAATATGGTTTTATTCCATTACAACTTGAATATTTCTTATGTTTTATTATATTATACATATTTGTGCAATACTTACGCTGGTATTTAATATTACAGTTTTGACTTTTCTGATAATGTCATTCTCTGTTGCTTTAGAACTAACTTTAGATTAGATTTGCTTGTTTTCTTCATTACTAAAGATTGTGAGTAACTCTGTCTCTTTGCCACTGTCACACACAAATTTCCCCATTGTGTGACAAAGGAATTCCTTATCTTATCTTATCAATTTTTGAAGAAAAAAAAAGGAGACTGGGAATTTCTTCCCAGTATGTGTTCCCATAATTGTGAGATCATAGTCTGCTTGGTAAGGGAGACTGAAAAGTACACCCACGATCATTGATCCTACTGTTAACTGAAGGAGCAGTGCGGCTTTCCATGTCGCCATGGAACAGTGGACCAGCTCTTTACCAGGGGTGTAAATCACCAGTTTTATCACAATACCATGTTATATCAACTTGTTTTGGTACGATGTTTGACAATATCATAATCTGTCACGACATGATTTTCATTAAGTTAAATTCACAAGCCTGCATTCGATACAATGTGATATAATCTACCAATCTAACATAATTATTTATGTCTTGCTGAGGGAGGATGGGGTCTCTAGGTCTCTTTCAAAGGATATCCATTCCATGTATGGCGTAAGCAAAAGCTGTGTTTTCACTTTAACATAAAGTCAAACCTGTTTCCAGTGTGCATTGGACTCTGCCAGAGCTCCCCCTTGTCATTGAGTCTGTGTGGTGCATTTACAGACAGAGTGGTCTGCTGCTGAGTGTGAAGGGGCTAGAATGTGTCTGTTCCTCTGAACCTGAGGAGATGGTTCTCAACCAGAAAAAGGTGGATTGCCCCTTCTAGGAGAGGAATTTTAGTAGCTTGGTGTCATTTTAACGATTAGAGGTAGGTTGCAACTGGAGATGGGCAGATGGATTAGGGCTTCATTTGCAGTAATGCAGGTGTTGCTCCTGTGGTGGAGATAACCCTGAGCCAAGAACAAAAGCCCTTGATTTACCAGTCTCTCTACATTACGACCATCATCTACGATCATCAGATCAGAAGTTGGGTTCAGCCCCTTTGCTTCAATTAAAGGAACTTTTAATGTTTCAAAATACCAAGATCTCTTGGATAAAATATACTCCCAACTATGTTCGAACAGTTTGTTGCTAGCCCCTTTCCTGTACCAATATCACTGCACAACAAGGCCCAGATCAAGGTCCATAAAGATAAGGATGCACATGCAGTATGTGGAAGAACTTGACTGACCTACACAGAGCCCTCAACCAGACAGAATAATTTGGATAAATTAGAGTGGAGACTGCCTGCCAGGCCACGTCATCCAATGTCATCGGGTGAGTTCCAAAATGCATTTCTTGAAGATTGGTCAAGATTTCCCATAAACACACTCCTAAACATTGTGGAAAGCCTTCCCAGAAAAGTTGAACATCTACAGCTGAAAGCGGTTGACCTTATATTAAACCCTAATAATAGTTTATCTATTTATGGTTAATGAATAGTTTATGAATACTTTAGTACTCACAAGTGAACATTTCTACTTTTAATCAGAAGCAATTTCGACTTTTTTACATTAAATTCAGCTATTTTGTTTGTTTGCTCAGTGAACATAGCTTAACATGGCATAAAACTGAATAACTTCTACAATGCACCTTGTCATGTAAACATTCAGGTTGCCTGTGAGCTCTATATGTTTGAAACATATGTACAAGTACATACATTGGACATTTGCTAGCAAGTATAGTTTTGACTTTGCATTACAGTTGGGACGCAAAGGGGGCTTTGCAATAAATTACAGAAATGGGGTCTTTTTATAATATATTTGCCATTTTATCTTGTGTACTAAAAATTCTGAAACAATATTTTGTTGCTCTTTTACTGACAAGCAAATTCATTATCAGATTTTCCAAAGACCACTGCCTGTTCAGTTGAGAATTAGTTTGATTTAAGTTGCATATATGCACGAACACATTAATGAATAGTTTCATGTCTTCTTCAAGTGAGGCAGTTTTTAACTATGCATCTGATACATGAAAACCTGACTTGAAATTCTGCCAAACATCAGAAATAATTCATACAGTGTGCAAAGTTGCTTCGGTGTCATTCGTGTCTGAGCTTTGTACCTTTAAAAAAGTTTCTTGTTTTTACTTTGGCAGTCGTTCAGGTTTTAATCCATTTTAGATGATCCAAGAGATCATAAAATGTGTTGAAGAATTTTATACGTGAGCCAAATAGCACAGCAACTGGGCCGTACCCAAATATCTGCAAGCTTACAAAACTGCTTTGAAACCTGGCCTGCTGTTAAGTAAGACTTTACCACTGTGCCAACAAATAGTGCTTTTGTTGTTTATTTTTAAATGATTAGCATCTAATTATTCATGCCAAGATTTAAGGGACTGTTTGAACATGTGGATTTGTCTTTGGTGTAACTTCTCTATACTGGAGCTTATGGGGATGTATGCTCTTCTCGGCACATTAATGTGTTTTTTGATGTAAGTTTTATATGTTGGACTGCATGGAAAAGCACACCACACTCAAGGAACATTCTTTCTTAGAGCCCCACTTGGCCCTACGTTACATCTGTGCTGAATATTTCCACAAATGGGTGGCCGAAATCCCCTGTAAACCTATAAATGGAAGATTAATGTGAACAAAAAAGCTTTTAAACTTGGACACAAATTTAAACACCTTGATCTTACAAATACGTCACAGACATAATATTTAGGTTCAAGCTAAGATATTTCTTATACATCATGAAAAAAGGGAACTTTGCAAGGAACTGGAAATAACTTTTTCACGGAAACACAATTATCTCAACGAAAGCACTTTATTGTAGCATTTTTGGAAAATAGAAAAGAGCATAGCTGTGCTTAGCTATATCATTACAAATGACACAAGGAATCAACAAAACGCCCACAGGAAACCATAAACCATTCATAGCCAGAGACTATAGGGCAGTTGAAGTGTGAAAATATAGTTTTCAAAACCATTTTCATGTTGAGATATTTCTCAAAACATCTCTTAAAACAACTTTGTTCTAACAATCACTACTATCAAAATCATAAAAAAAAAGTTAGAACATCATTTTGTTATTACAAACTAACCTGATTCTCACTGCCATAACTTTCCACATTTTCAAAATCTTGAAAAAAATATGTTAATTTGAACCGCTAACTTACAACGAATTTTAAGATTCAATCTATATACAAATAAAGCACCATTAGATTTGAGAGTTTATGAGACAGTTCTTTGTGCTTAGCAAGTGCTCTCACAATTTTATTCAGAAACCGACACTTTACATGTACAGCATCTTCTGTAAGACACCAGTTTCAGCGTCCATGTATAACTTCACCAGGAAGGTATCCTAATCCGGCCAGCCTCAGTTCCTTCCCCTCCTCCTGTTGCCAGCTAACAGAGGACATAGAACAACAAATAAATGTTAGTCACATAGAACTGGTTATCGCCTAAACGGGAAATAAGCATTGTATCGCAGCTTAGAAATCTTTATGGCCCGATACAACTCTTTCCACATGACATGACCAAGCTCAGCACAGCGAGAAGTTGGGAGTATGACTGCCCCCGCAGAACCTCACAACCTATCTGAATTATGGACCTCAGACAGACCTCACAAAAAAGTTGCACAAACTGCAGCTGCACAGACATAGTAAATGTCAGCGTAACATTTAGGTGAGTAATGTGCAGGCAAGCATGTTGAAATGAGCAAGGAGCCACAGGTGACTTTAGGAATTGGTTGACTTTTTTTTTTAGAAGTGTACTCATGTGCTTCCTTACTGAGTTCATGGACAAAAAAAAAGACAATCCCGGTGCCTGCATGGAAAATGTGATTCAGCTCTTGGTTGGCTTAACTTAGCTAATGCACTGGAAAGTGATGGAATCAGCCAACGCATACATCAGAAAGCACCTAGCAGTAAACCCCAGCTTTATTCATTATTAATTTAATGTGTGTGGAACAACAACACGTTCTGTTTTACAGTAGACTTTACTTGTTGGCTTTAACTGGTTTTCCCTGTAGTTACAAGGCAACCTGGGGGGATACAAGAAGTTAATGTGCCCTCTCCATAACCCCCTCCCATTTAAAATATTTTCCTAAAGTTTAAACAAATCAGTTTAAAAATATGCAGTTACAACAACTGTTTTCTAGAAGTATTGTAGCTGCGGAAATAGTTAAATGGAACTGCTCATTTTTGTTTTGTCTTGCAATCCTTTGTTTTAATTGTGTGCTTTACATTTGCCATGCACAAATTTATATTTTTCATGTAATTTTCCCAAAAAAAACAAGCACTATGAGTTATTTTTTTTTCAAAATGTCAAACCATTCCATTAACAACACCCAGCATGAATGACAGGACGTAGTACATATATGGCGCAGGGCAAAAAGTATGTGACACAGAGGTAGGAAGAGACATTACAGCCAACATCAGCTCATAGACAATGTTGAGACTCTATTTACACTCGGTAACATCTTTGGGTTTTTATATTCCTGTTTTATTTTTTCCTTATTCTATTTCTTTACCTACAACTCTTCTTGGATTAGGTCTTCCTTCTACAAAAGGAAAGCATACATACACACCCCCACATTAATACGAAACTTTTTCCCAGGCAGTGAGTAGAACAGAAGGATAAAACTCACTCTGGATCAGTCTGGTAATTTGCTCGGAGTCAAGATTAGCATTCCCTTGAAAGGTAGTAATTCTTGAGAGATCAATCCCTAATGGAAAAGATACATTTCCTTTCAGTGAAATTGCACCATTTGACATTTCATTAATCTAGTTATCACGTCACTGTAAAGATAAAAACGGAAAATCACAGTAAATATCTTTGAACGTGTGCTTGTACATTCATTTACCTTCCATTTCAACGTTTGTGGTGCCTGAACTGACAGAATATTGAGGGCCTGGAGACAGAATGCGTTAGTCTTCAGGAAGATGAGTCATGTGAAGCTTTAGACAAAATGATTTAATGGGAAATCTTTACCTGAAACAACCCTGGTGACTTTGGTGATGGATGGTTGCCCTTCAATAACCCTGGTGACCTTGGTGATGGAGGGTTGCCCTTCAATAACTCTGGTGACCTTGGTGATGGATGGTTGCCCTTCAATAACCCTTGTCACTTTTTTAATTTCAGGAGCTGTGGAAATAAAAAGATTGTTTCATTTACCTCTTCGAAAAACTGAATTTTCTGCCGTTTGTTTGCGTGTCATGACATTGTATGAGAAGGTTGGCCTTAGCTAAAATGTGACATCATAAATGCCAATCACAATACTTTTCATTAGTGAGGGCATGTCGACAAGGTGGCACTTTGGTGCTGACCCATCAGAATAGCAAGAAAAAAGTGCGTACACAGTAAACATTGATTACCAAAAGTAATTAATGGAAGTAAAAAGTAAATGACACAACTACCATCTGTTCTGTCAATAAATGTGTCTGACTTTTACTTTTTTCAGAATTCCCTTTCCATTTTTGATTTATTGGAGGGTTTTTGTGTGTTTGTGTGTGTGTATGCCACATCTTTTCATGACATGGGAGGCCAGACATATGAGCGTGTATGTGTGCTTTAAAACTATTGCCTTCAATGTGACTTTATGCCCGTCTCTAATTGGATACTTAGATTCTCCTCAGGGAGAAGCTCTCTGCAGAAATGATACTTTCTGTATCATTCTTCATCAAACTAGATTTAAATTATGCTACGCGTCAAAGTCAATGTTGATTCAGTATGCTCCCCCAAGCATACTGATGCAACAACAGGACAAGGGAAAATAATGCAGCAAAAGAAAATGTGGTTGTTAATTTAAAAAAAATAACAATTTTGATAAAAAAAACAAAAAAACAACAGTGTTTTGTTGGAGGAAAAAATCTGATAAAGAAATGTATTGTGGGTAAAAAAATCTTAATTGGGACATCAAGTTGTCTAAATATTGCAGTTTAGTAAAATGATTTTGGAGTGAAGAGTTGCTTCCCCCTTTTAGCTGCTTTATTACTAGCAAGTTTCTCATCCATCCATCCATCCATCCATCCATCCATCCATCCATCTATCCATCCATCCATCCATCCATCCATCCATCCATCCATTTTCTGACCCGCTTAATCCCTCATTAAAGAAAACTCTGTTAAACTAAAGGAATCACAAGATAATAAAAGGGTTTGAATCATAATTACATTGCTGGACAACACGTGTGATGATCCTCTCTAAGAAGAAGAAAGAACATAAATTCAGCAAAGAAATACAAAAGAAAAACACTTCAAAATACACTGTTGTAATTGTAACATGTAAATATCAGTGCTTACTCATAAATGTAAGGGGTATTTCCTGATACCTGTATCCTGAAACAAACTGTAAAATAATTTGTGCAAAAGTTATAAAAAATATTATAAAAAAAGAGTGCACAATAAAATAAGCTCACTGATGAGCTCCTGTACATCATGGAGAGCCAAAGCGCATGTTTTGCTTAATACAGAAAGCCACATGTTGCCTCGCATTAGCACTGGGGCGTTGATAAAAACTTAATTCACCTTGATTTGAATGTAACTGATGAGCTTCCTGAGTATCATGAGGAGATCCTGACTCCCCACAGGGATATCTGGAAGACAGCAGAGGACGTAAACCATAATTAAGCTTTTAAAGCAATTAAAAAAAAAAAGAAAAGCAAATGCATGTCTTGACGGATCTTCTTATGGAAGTGAAGGTTAATGAAACTGAACAGACAGAATTCCTACCTTGAGGGTATAAGATTTGGTCGATAAAATGAATAACACCATTTGTGGCCATTTTATCGGTTTCTGGGAGCTGCACAGAATTCACTTGTACGGCATTGTCTGCCTGAAACAAACAGTTGAAGCAATCGTAAATAACAAAATTACGGCATGATTGACAGGACATGGATGTGTCAGTTGGGCATGTCAATTTAAGATATGCATTTGCGAGATTCTGTAACTTACACAACTAATAAGATAGCAGCTAAACAATCAGGCTAAATAACCCAATACCTTCTGCACTTAAAACATATGCATAAAGGTACAATTGCCTCCGGTAAAAAGTTTAACACTAAACACCTACAGATTTCAGTTGGAGGTTGCTTCCCTGGAGAGATTTTAGAAGATTTGTCACACGAGCCTCCAAGCCGCCTCCAATGGCAATACCATTGCCAAAGTGATATAGAAGGATTGTCCTGAGAGCATTTACGTCTCCTGAAATAAACAACAGCAAAAAAAAAAACATATTAATTTTCTTTTACCACTGCCAACACAAGTGCAGAAGGGATGACAATTGGTAAAGTCCTCACGGTAGATGTACCTTTCAACAGGTTCAGTTCTCTTTCAGTCAAAGCAGCAAACGCCTTATCGCTGGGGGCAAACAGTGTAAAGCCTCCCTCTTGTCTGAGCAGGTCCGTCAAGCCGGCAGCTTCCATAAGAGACAAAAAGATCCTGCAGCACAAAGAAGGAAAAAAAAGCTGGCTCGCCAAGAAACCACAGTGGGCTGATAAAATGCACTGACAGCACTTTCTTGTTTCCGTGTGTGCTTGGGGGAATTTCATGTCAAACGAAAAGCGGTTTGAGAATGATTTCGTTCTTTTAACACCAAAGTCCACTTTCACCAAAATTGCGCGGGACTTACTTGAAACGTCCGCTTTCAGTCAGAATCTCAAACATCGATTGTTCTGCAGGTTTCAACATGGTCCTCATGAGGTGAAGGGCTCCGTTGCTCCCTTCCTTGCTGCCTCTTATCAGGCAGGCGTTCTCAATGCACACCGCCTGCAGAGGAAAAGTTAACGGCAAACGATTGATGTGAGGATTAATCACTGACATATAGTGATTAATAGGAGCAGGGCTTCGAGGATGGTATGTTTGTCTAGTGGTATAAAGCTCTCATTTATGGGCAGGATTTTGGAGAAGATGACGCACCGTGCGGTAAATGAAGACCCTGAGAGTTTTTCCTCCAATGGTCTCCAGCTGCTGGCCATTATACAGTTGTCCAAGGCCAAGCTTACTCTTTATGATGTGGTTCTCCAGGATGATCCTGAGCTCTCTTTGATCCATTGACATCACTTCATCTGCAATTGAAATATAAGTTTCCCTTCTGTAAGTCGATGTGTTTTAGAATTGCAAATAATAATTTTGCTGAAAGCGTTTGTTAGTACCATAGCAACAAAACGCCACAAGTTGCCACTGCAGTGCCATAAACCAATAGCATCTACTTGGAGTGACTTTATGCTTATGTAGTCACAACATGTAACCAACAGTAAACTATAAATTATGAAAACCTGACATATATGTTATTTATATATTGAATTTCTGTAATTCCCTAAAAAATAATAATTAATGCATTTAAATGTTAAAGGGGATCTTTCACTTCTTCAAGGTGAAGGCTGTTTTTTTTCTCTCTTTTTTGGCAGATTGCTGTTGACGGAAAGCTTATTTTTTCTGGAGTGATACATCTCTGGCCTCATAAATGACCAAAACTATAATAAAATAAAATTAATCGCAACTATTTCGTAATGCTTGTTTATTTTTGTTTGTGTTTTCAGATTGAATGCCATTATACTCATCATTTTTTTTACTTTGACTTAAAAGCTTTCCAAATAGAGTCATTGCACCGTTCAACCTCTAAGTGGCACCAAATGTTCTGATGGTGAAACAGAGACCACCTTCACAGTTTGCTGTGCCAGTTCCACACACAAGATACATATACCAATATACCTATAGCGTCTATAGACTGCACAATTTTCTTTTTTACATGTTACATGGCTTTACAGGCATTTTTATTACTAGTATGTTTGCCAGTTATACATTAACAGCAAGCCTGAAAGAAGAATAAAAGAACAAAAACACTGTAACTGAATGAGGAGCGGCCAGTTGTCTCTTCAGGCCTTTTGAGGACTGCAGAACAGAGATGCTATACACGAGATTGCAAGCTGTTTGTGACTCACCAGTAAAGGCATCATTTAAAGGAGCCAGCAAAGTGTATTCAGCGTCTGCTCTCATCTCACTAGAAAGGCCCAGCTCAGTCATCATGTCACCAAATGTTGACTGCGAAGCTCCCATCAGTTCCGTTACATGTTTAGCTTAAAGGCAAAAAATAAATTCAAAACAACGTTAACATATGAACTATGGATAAAACATCTTATATTTCGATAATAAATCCTAAAGTAAGAAGATCGGGTGAAAAACAGCGCTCCAACCTGAGTCTGGAATCAGCACTTGGTCAATAAGGTGAATAACACCGTTGGTAGTGACTATGTCCTTTTTGAGCACCATTTTGATGCCATTAACTGTTAAGCTCTCGCCATCGCAGCCAATTTCAATGTTGTTTCCCTCGAGGGTTTCATAAGACGTTCCAGCCATGATGGCCTCGGAGCACTGGACAGAGTTCAGGAGGTGGAAATTCAGAAGAGCTGGAAAAAAAACACAATGTATTAAGCTGCAGTACTTTTAACCAGAGTAGCAAGACATTCATAGGATGCATGGATAGTGTTTGGTCATGTAAAGCTGAGCAGATTTTGCCCTGGAAACCTGTAGAGCCTTTTGGCCCTTTCTCAGGGTGTGTCGATATGTATAAAATGCATCTGATCTCATTGGCCAAGCTACTGGGCGGGAGAATTGTGGAGATAGCAGTTGTTCAAACTGCTTATTAACAGCTGCTTCCTGCTACTCAGAGCATTTACAGATCTGATGCCAAAACTTTGAACTTAGTTTTTTTTAAAGCTCACTAAATATTTGAAGGGTTTAGATTCTGATCACTGTAGTGTTTCCTCTGTGACTGAAAACTGTCCATAAATCTAACAACATTGTGTTTAAGACATATAAGTTTGTTATCTGCATCAGTTGGGCTAAACGGATGGAAATAACATGATTCAGTTCAATAATCTTTTAAAACTAAAATTGGGGCATATGTTTATTTATTTTATTTTATTTTATTGTGATGTTCTGTGGTCCAAATTAGCCTCGTGAGACCATCCTGATCTCGCAAGCTTTCAAGGTTTCATTCGCAGATCAGTCTGGCTACTCTCCGTTAAAGAAAATTTGGAGCCGTTCACCAAACGAACGTCCAATCAGCGTTGGCTTTGAGGCGGGTTGAGGTGTGACGCAACGAGAAGCGCGACAGTTCAGTCTAAAGAACATGGCGGCTTCAGCCGATGAAACTAGCGTTAGCGTGGCTATCGAGCAAGTTTTATCGGAATTACAGAGTATTTCTTTGCTGAGCTAACGAGCCTTTACCTGCAGCAGCAAGAGTAGCTTGGCTTGTGGTTGTGTTTTCGAAGCATGTTGACGAGTACGTCATATGCTTCCTTGATCTGATTGGTTTATTTGGCCCGTCTATCACCAACATAGCCAATCAGCTAACCAGTATTTTCGCCCCTTACCAAACTTACTTCAACGGAAGGTTTCCCGATGGATATGCGAAGCAAATCTATCTGGCGGCGTCAGGTTAGGTCCAAATAGCATCACATTCAGACTTCAAGGCTCAGAAACATAAACACCATTTCACTCACAGTGTGTAAACAGTTGACCACAATTTTCAACAAAATATTGCCATATTTTTTGGCGAGTATGTATTTAAGGACTTTTCAAGCCAGAGTGATTTAACCTGGATGGTTTCCTGAAATGGACTTGACAAACAAGAACTTGGAGGTATTTGTTTCAGTTATTCAATCCACAGAGTGTGCTAGTGCCACTCGTGATAACCAGAACCTCGGCATGCTATCGCTGTAACCACGCAATAATAGATGGTATGTCATTGTGGAAACACATTTTTTCACTTTTCACCTATGATCATAAAACTATCCTCCATGTGGACAGCTTTAATTTCAGTTAAGCTTGAAACTGCTGATTTTAGATCAGGCACTCCTTTCTCGGTCAACATCCCCTAAATAGATGTTGGTACTAAATTGTCTTAAATGTTTACAGTGACATTTGTGTACACTAGTCTCCGGTTTATTATGGGCTTAAGCTTTGGTGGATCCTTGAGTTTTATTGAAGAATATACAACCAATTTTCTTTAATCTGAGGGGGACAGTTTGAGTCAGATGGTTAATGGTTGGAAACAACTGGGTATTCCATTGCGAAAATGATCCCAAACACACACCAAAGCTGGTTTTGAATAGAATAAGGCAGGCAAACATCAAACTCCCTGAGAAGCTGTTCCAAATCACAGACCTCAACACTGCTTACAATCTGAGGACTATGCTTTAACCAGGGCAAATCTGAATTAGTTCTAACATTTCTGCCAGGAAGATTAGTCAAAATCCATTGAGATAGTACGCCAAAACCTTATTGATGATTGTAAAAAAAAAAAAGAAAAGAAACATGGTCAAAGTATAAATTTGTTGAGTGAAATTGATCTCCAACTTGTTTTTCAAAATTAATTAAGTTGTATTGTATAACATTATTCTATCCTGAAAAATAAAACACACCTAATGCATCATCGAAAGTCTAATTAACGTGGCACTCGTTCTAATAATGGGTATATGTAAACCTCTGAGCAGAACTGTATTTGTGCATCACAGATCCAAAATAGTTTCTCTAGTGTGAAATCATTATGTTTATGATGTAAAAGGAATTATTAAGAATCCTTTTAATTTAATTATGCAGTTTAAATAGTTGGATTCACCTTTGAGGACCTCCTTGTCACTTAAAAGCCTTTCCATGGTATCGCCACCAATCTTATCAAAGGCGTCATTGGTGGGGGCAAAGAGAGTGTAGTGTCCTGGCTGACCCAGTTTTTCCAGCAGTCCAGCGGTCTGAGCTACGTCCTAGATGGTGGTTTCACCAGCAGTGGTATGATTAGTAAACTTCTACAGAGAATAAAAATAGCAACTATATAAACTGTGCATACTTACAGCTAGCGTTGTCAAGTCATCATCAACCTCAATCACATCCTGGATAGTGCTTCCAACACTACTGATGACACGGTCAATGACATGAACAACTCCATTGGTTGCGACCTGGTTACCGTAGATAATCCTGGCGCAGTTTACAGTAACCACCTGCGAACAACGTCCATTTACAGGGTAAACCTCAGACACTTTGTTCTAACGTAAGAAAACCATGCCGTAATGCTACCACATGGCAATACTCACCCCATTGGAATAATGGTTAATGTATAGACCCAGGTCGTTGTACATGGAGGTCGGGGTCATCCCGTTCTTTAGATCTTTGGTCAGCAGGCGTTTGTTAACCATGTGATAGTGCAGAGCATTGTAGAGTTCAATGTTGACGTTGCTGACCAGTGCATTCCTTACTGTCTGTAAAGATGAGGGAAAGTAAAGTGGTCAAATGTGACCGAAGGTCAAGGAAGTAACCAGACTTTTTGTTTGGTCCTGACTCACCTCGTCCAACAGGTCCCAGGCCTCGTTGCTCGGAGCAAACAAAGTGAAAGATCCTGGTCCCTCAATCTCGGGTCTTAGTTTAGAAATGTCCGCGTAATTTTGGGTTGAGGTTGCCTTCACTAGAGCAAGACTCCCATACACGTGGTCAATTGGAGCAACTAAAAAAACAAAACAAATATGCTTTTGTAAACATAAGAAAGAATCAAGAAAACGGATGCATTTAGTTCTTAAAGAGAGGTAAAATGATAGTAAAATACCCAAGCAATCTCTCCCTCTTTAATTATTATTATTTCAAAAATAATTCCCAACTATTCTCCAGACGGATTAATTGCCTCTATCTAACTTTTATGCATCCATTATTTGGTAGCACAGACCATACCTGCAGGACAGCCTGGCATGCCTTCAAGTTTGATGTATCCCGGACAGCACTCATACAGCACAGTCCTGCGCAGAGAACATTCAAACATGCAAGTCAAAACCATGTGTATTTCCCAGTCTTTGAAGCATTGGTTGAAACTTTTTTTTTTTTTTTCGTTTTTGAATGTTGTATGTTTTGGGTTAGGTTGTCTATGTCTTAGAGGAGCCTTCTGCGGTTGCAGATGTAACTCATTATCTCCCGGATTATCTTAACACACCGTGTGGTCCAGCACTTTCAGCCAAAAACACCAGGAAAGCGTGCCCTGAGGGTAATGTGGGCGATTCAGTAGTTCCTTTTGTTTTCTTTCTTTTTTTTGCCAAGCTCTTCTCTTTGATGATAACCATTTGTTTTGAACTTTTCTTGACCAACCTCAGACATGTTGGAACTTTGGCATTTAAATTATAATGGAGTTTACAAGCTCAAAAATTATTACATTCAGAGGTTGAATGATTTATCCCAAGAGATTTCAATAATTTCTTTCCTCCATTGAGTCATGCAAAATGAAACACAACTGATTCTGCCGGAAATTATCTGCTTGTTAAGAAAGAAGGGAGGATTTTGTTTTCTTCCTCCCGTTTTTGTCCAACACTGCAACCTGGAGAGGACTGTAAAACTTAATGTGCAGCTGTGAGATAAATAGATGATTTACTCTCACACGTCCCGTCATGTTGAATCTGCTGCTCTGATTTGACCTATGGGAACGCTACTTTGTGATGATGCACACATCACTCCAAATACCTTACAGGTATTCAGACAGAAAAAAGACAGGAACACTCCAGATGCAGCTATTAAAGATAAGCAATACCACATGCACCCAGAAATAACTGGCTGGGTGGGTCTATTGGGATGGATTTTTTAAGTTTATTGTGACAGAAGTTGATCCTAAACCCCACTTCAGCTCAGCATAATTAAAGTCATCATGACAAACAGTGACAACAATATTAGGGTTTTATGTTAAACCACTCACTATTAGCTCAACGAAAAAGAGACACGGTTCTAAAACAATTCAACCGAATGTAAATGGAGACATACAGTAATAAAAATTTAGGAGATTTATTTTCCAGCAGGCTGTTTAAACTCCAGTCTCCGTCTAAGCTGCACATGTGTGCTCCAGTTGTAGCAGACGTCTGAAAGTGGATTTAAATAAGAGCGCTCGCACTTATGAGTGCGGCATGTTTTAAAATGAAAGAATAAACACAGAGAAAATATGTACCAAATGTCTCAAAGTTTGCTCCCTATAGCTAACAGAACATTATAACTAAACATCAAACTATCACATATTCAGACTTTATGGCCCAAAGCACCGTTGAGGCACACCGTTCTTTGTTTATTCCTCTGCAGATATTTTAAACAAGTACAAAGACCACCACTTCTAGGTCATGGCTAACTGCATGCATATAACATCTGTATTTGAATCAAGGTTGAACGCTGGGACGGGGATGAGCTCACACGAGCCCCGATGGGGCAGAGTCAGCAAAACGCTCGTTATATTGCTTTCCCACACTGAGGGATCGAGTCTGGCAGGGGGCCTGGAAACTTTTGACCATCAGCATCTTTATAAAAGTACTGTTCCTCTTCAGATCTAGATTCTTTCATTGTACAGTTTCCCCTACTTATTCTATATGGCATTGTTCTAATGTAATACTTCATTGCCTGTCAAAGAGCTTGGTAGTAAAGCTTTCTTGGAATCCGACTCACTTTGGAAGCACAAATGTTCCCTTTGGGAAAAGAGCAAATATTTTTGCTGGCTGTATGAGACTGAACCCAGTTGGAACAATATGAAAAGAGCAATTTAAACCGTACCGTCTGAATCCCTGCTGTTAATAGCATAGTCGAAATGGCTACAGCAGTTTTTTTTATTATTATTATTTGATGCACTTTTGGAGAGAACACTTATTCCATTTATTTGGAAAACCATCTTTAATTAGAGGTTGTCTTTTGGCAATTTTTTTAAATGGTTTGGTCAAACAAAAACACAGTTCCTGATTTTAGTGGTAGGTGACATGTCAAATGCACTTTTACTCCACTTGAGACAAAATTTGTGGTTTACTAATTAAAAAGTTTGTTACCTGAGCAGGATATAAAATTATATTATTTTAGAACAGGTAATGCATTTTGTTTAGCTTCGAGAATATTGAGAAAGTATTTGAGTCACTGCTTTAGACAGTTTGCTTGTCCCAAAAGTTCCCAATTTCCTTAAAAACGCTATTCCAAATGCATGACTGCTCCTTCAAATGCTCAGTGAACTCATTGTAAACTCAGGCTAATTTGGTGTTATTAAATTATTTTTAAAAGCTGAGATCTCTGCATAACCTTGTAACAAGATGCTGCAAATAAACACATTAAACTAGCACATCGTGGAAATCTCCCTTTCACCAAGCTTTATGTCTCTCTATCCATGTAATATACATTCTTTTGGGATTTTATGTGTATGTTTTTGTTGTTATTTTTATTAATTTATTTTTTTGCTGTTGTTTTTTTTTTTACAAAGTGAACTTTGTCAAGGGAGTGGGCTTGTGTGGGCTGGTTGGGGGTGCCAGAAGGAGGGTTCCATTCATGTTAAAATCACTGCTGAAAGAAAATCAACTTAGATTTGTATAGAGAGGGGGAAACGACCTAAAGACCATCAAAGGCAGGCTTGGCTTAGATTCATGTTTAAGATCCAATGTGCTGAGGCAGCAAAACTGCTAACAAAAAAGAGGTTTTATTGAGGGAGCTGGATGTGTTTCCATTCATGAATGCAGTCACTATTCTGCAGCCACATCATATCCTGGAATCAGTGGTTCACCGCTAAGGCATCCAATGACCACTAGGCTTTTAACGTTATGAAAACCCTAATGAAGTTCATGGGATCAAATAGGATTGTCTTTGAGACGAAACGTTATAGGACTGCTTCTATAAATGTGTTTTTCGTTCTACACACCAGTGTGCCTCAAATTAGCATAGCAGATGTCTGTTACTGTGCAAGCCTCCAAGTTTCCATGAAGGCTACTAAGATGAAATAGGAGACGATGGGAGAGCGGGGCAGAAACAGCAAAAAAAATATTTTCAGAACCAAACTAAAGCGAAAGCCGCAGGTAATTTTATTTCCAAAACTTGTTTGTGCTTTCTTCAAACTGGATAACCAACTTACGCTTTCTTTCCACAGATGGACCCGTGGTACCAATTACGACAAGTGCTAAAGTATTTCTTCTTTGTCCCCATCACTTGCTGAAGTGCACACACATTGGGTCTGATGAGATTTATTGGAGAAAACGTCACAAGGATTAATATTCATACAAAAACAAGTGAATATTGCTGTCAAAATTACCTAATTCACTTTGACTATATGGCAAAAAAGGAAATTCTGAAAAATATTAAACTGTGAACTTTAAATATATACTTTAAATATATACTTAAATATATACTTTAGAATTCCTCTAAAGCAAGGCAGTCAAGCATGAACAAAAACAAAAACATGCGTGCCTTTTTTGCTTATTATGTGTCAGTTATGAACAATGATTCAACAACCATCATTATGTGCTTGTATTCTTAAAATATGGTAACATTAAATAATATAAATTAAATTTGTGTTCACTTAGGAGAAACAAAGATAAATGTACACAGATGAAGACTGCTTGCAAAATCTCAAGAAGCATGCCTGTGCAGGGAAGCATTTAAGTAATATAGTGTTAACTATCCAAACAAGCAAAATTTAAACATTAAAACAAATGTTGATATTGTTTGACTTACCCTTCTTTTCTTGCCCTGATGCGGCTGTGGGTAACTATTTTGTCATATGCTGAGGAGTCAGCATAGTCAAAAGTAGAGAGCACAAAGAGTGCAAGGGCAAACACAAAAAGGAGCTTCATTCTTGGTTCCTCTCCAATCCAGAGTTTAAGGAGCAGACTCTTAGCTGGAGTTTATATAGCCCAAGTCTCACCCTCCGCTCTAGGAGGATGGTTGAATTTCTGACATGCATGAGCAACCCAAACCCTTCCAAATGCCACAATTCTCCTGCCTGCCGCTAAGCTGCAGCACTATTTGTATGACGAATTGTGGTTTATAAATAATTATATGTTAAATTTTTTAAATGAATATTGATATTTATGGAACACAGTTGTGCAAAAATGCCAAGTCTAGACTTTGTTGTTTCATAAAGGACTAACATCTGCAAAGTTATCAAAGGTCTTTGTAAATTGAAAACATGCTATAGGTGTAATTTGTGAGAAAAGGAAACAGGAATGAAGGAAAAAAGGGGAAATACTGTAAATACTGTTGAAGAAACACCTCTAACCTGAAATGTGTATTCACTTCAGAATGCAGCTTGTTCCCCCTAGTGGCAGGACAGAGAGCAAACACCTAACTTTTGCACATAGCTCCTTCTAATGCATATCGATTTACATTGGATCCTGAATTTTATATAGTTAATGTTTTTTAACTATATGAAAGGCTAGTTCAAGTCATGTCTTTTTTTATTTCATAATCAGTAAACTTAAATTTGTATCTCTCCAAATATAGTTAGAACCAGATATTTACATACATTTTGAGAAAATACATATAACCGTTATTCCTCAGAGACACTAAATCAGACTTAACTTTTTCTGTTTAAGTTCAAGTAGGAAAACCAAAACTATTCAAGATAGATTATCACTTAGATGTTGTTTCATATTACTGTATTCAAATTCAGAAGTTTTGGTGTCATGCTTAGGGTCACTTTCCATTTCGAACACTCCCAAAACATTGTTCTTTTTTTCAGGTGTCTAGCAGAATGAAATATTTTTTACCATCCAAACTGACACAAAACATGTGCAGAGACTGTTTGATCCTCTGTCTGATTTGATGTCAGACAGAGGGGTGGGGTTGGGAGCTTTGTCATTTCCTACAGTGTAATTAAACATCTGGTTTCAACCGACACTATCAAATACACTGTTTCACCAACTAGACCATTTTCAGATGGTCTCTCGACAGCCTTTCTAATTTTGAAGCACAACAAAATCTTGAATACGGTGAACTCCTAAGAGGCTGTATCACATGTATGTAGCAGGAATAAAACATTTTCATGGTCATGTATACAAATGTGTTCGTTGATGCAACAAAACACGGAAAACAGCTGTTTGTAAAACAGCTCTGTTATGTAGAATCCCAGATTATACACAGTTTGAACCTGTGAGTCAAACATTTAAATATGGGACAGAGGACTAAATCTGAATATCTGAAATGATTTATGCATTCTCTTTGCCCATATCGCTCTGGCTTTATATACTTAATAATATACAGAACTGGACATTGTGATAAATAGGTTTATGTAATCTGATTAAATCGGAATAAACTGTTTTGATTTAAACTGTATAAGATTCAACTTCTTATCATGTGTTACAGTTTCTACAGAGGGCTCCAACAAGGCAGCTCAAACTGAAATTAAACTAAATTAAAATTAATATTAGACTATTAGTTGTTGAAAATAGCAGTTAATTTTGTTGACATAAGCAAAACAACCCATTGCATTTTCGTTTCAGAGGGACTTCATCGGATATTTCTTGCCATGCAACCGTCACATTGCCAAGAATATTTCATCATACAGATGGCCATATGTTGCCAAGTGTCCTTGCTCCTGCCGGATGTCTCCAATGTGCAAGACAGAATTTCCCTTGACAACTGTGACAGCACACTGAAAGCAACTCAACGCATAAAGCAGAAATGGGTGACTGAGAACACTACCTGTTTATTTTTTACTAATGAGCACAAAACAAAAAACTACCCCCTCAACCTAAGAGACAGCATAAAGGCGTTTGATATAATCATCCTGGAATATGTTAACTTTGGAATCTCATCACACAATCTAGCTAAGAAATAACAACACACTAATGGTACCCATGAACTCACCAGGGATAATTAAATGCAGGACTGTATTTGCACTTGAGTTTAGAAGTTTCACCATCTAAATCAGTGGCTTCCGCGCTCTAGTTGACACAGACATAAACAGGAGCACAGATCTTGAAAGAGCGTTCCATTAAAGTGAAAATTTGTGGAAATAAGAACTGAAACAACAAATGAAACACGGTGGGCTTATGAAGACCAACCCTTGTGTTTACTGGTAACAGGAACTTACTTTTTTAATCACACCAAACCTTTCTTATCACATCAAACGGTGTTTTTTTTTTTTTTTTGTAGGTGCAGATGCATCATACCAATAATTGAGTTCAGATATCATGCTACTCAAGTCGATCTGTTTACTTTATAACACTCAAAGGTTCTCTTTAGTAAGAAACACCTGCTGAATTGTTGCCACAAATGGCAAATCAACAAATTATATGACAGGAGCTCAATGCATTCAGGAAATATGGTTTAAGTGACTTTTAAAGGAGCTGTAAGTGAAATGTTTACTGAAAAATAAACCTAAATCATTCTCATTTGTCACATGGAATAGAAGTAGCATTGCCTGAAAACCCTTCGCAGGGCCTGACCCCCATTGGCTTGTTCAGGGCCCCTGCCAGAGGGCAGGGCGCCCCCGGGGCCTCAGGATCCGCTCCACCGTAGCTGGCTGCCGGCGGAATCCATGGACTCGTCCCCGCGGCTCCCCGGGGCTTCGGCATTATGGCTGTCGGCGGGTTTCCTTGGGACCGTCTCTCCTCTTCCATTGGTTGGGGAGGGCAGATTTCCTGGGTTTGGCCCCTCTTGGGCACCTTTGCTGTGGGGATCCCTTGGGGCATCTGGGGTTTTGGTTCCCCTGACATCTGCCTCAATGCAGATGTCAGGGGGGGGGGGGGGGGGGTCTTTGGCTCCTTACAACCGCTATTGAGCATTTTCTCATGGATAAAGCTTTCATACACAAGCACACTCACAAACACCTGCAGGTGCTTAGATTCAGGTGCTTAAAAACTCACTTCCATACGGAAAACCCCTATTATTATTATATTTCCCTGTCTCTTTATACATATCGTATTGATTAATACTGTATATTCTTCAGTGTATTAAGGGTTTGGTTGATTGTATCTTTAATGCTTTATCGGCTGGTTGTGCTGTTCTTTTTACATCTCTCTTTGCAGGTGAAGAAGCAGACTTAGGATGTATCGTTCTCTCCCTTTTCTCTCCACTTTCTTTTTCCCTTTCTTTCCCTTTTTCTCTTCTTTCTTCTTGTTTTAGTGTCCATATAACATTAAATATTCCCTGCATAAATTATAATACAGCTACTTGCATATATAAATCAAGCGGAGCACTACGGCGAAAGCAGTAAGGCTCCACCTGTGAAAGTAAAATCTGTTGGGCTCTTTTTGGCATTAAGACAACAATTCTTATTGCCACATTGCCAGACAGGACACTATTAAAAAAAAATAAAGAATGTGTATTTGTGAGAGCAATACTTAATTTTTGCTAATAAAAAGCCAAATTAGTCACACACTGTCCCTTTAATGCTTCTTCTTTCAGGCAAACACAGTTGGATATGTTAATGTGAGCTGTGAACTATGATAGCTAGCAATTCTTATATTGTGCGTCTTGGCCAGTAAGCACGAGATTAAAAGAACAGACCAAAAAAAAAATAAGTCACATTCAAAATACGATCAAGTGTTTTAAAACAAATTCTTCTCTACTGTTTTCTTCCACCGCACATTTTTTACATGAAGACACGTAGAACACAACATTTGGATTCATTTTATTAAGGTGTATTTTTTTTTTTATTATGTCTCATAAGTAATAAAAGTTGTCGAAGCAATGAAATACATTTAGTAGCCCATTAGCCGGCGGTATATAAAACGGTGATAACATGGCAAAAGTACATCCTGAAAGAAATCCGAAAATGTGCACATACTTTCTCTGCTTCAGCCTCACAATAAAGATTCTACCCTCCCCTCGCTAATGTATCGTCTTTGGAGCAATCAATGTGAAGGACAGGTTGCCTCTAATAGTCAAAGCTGTCTTGCTTATTTAACAGCGATAGACGATAATGACTAAATCAAACATGTAATTAGCTTAGACAGTGGATACATCTGGGGTTTATATACTTAGCATCAATCATTAGGATTATTCAGCTTTTCTTGCATGATTAATACAGTAAAAACTCACAACAGCACATGAGATATAGCACTATTTTTCCTAGGTGAACAGTGTTTTCTAAGTCACAGTCAGAAAATAGGTCAGTGGAGGAACATAAGAATGGCAGACAGATGTTTAAACTGTTTTGGAGTGAGTTGCCTAAGGTAAGAGCTCAATAACACACTTACAGTTCAATTCCCTGAGCACTAAGTGAGCAATGCTGTTGCTCATAAGAAAAAAAAAAAACCTTTTAGGCCTTCACATGACTGACAGAATCCAATGGTGTATCAACAAAATACAGTGTATCTATTGTAGTAGTTAAGTGTTACTTTCTTGATAATATTAGGTAAATAATGATTACATGTTTAAGATTTGAACCAAATTTTTTCTTCACGGTGCATTAATTATGTTACTTCTTGCAGATTTATTATTGCACCTTTTTTGGACCATTTGTTACTCCCTTTGAAAGGACGGTACGAGAAGGCCCTGTTTCCTGAACGTCTGGGTTCACCCTCTGTGAGACCGCCATGTCTGCTTTCCCACCCTGGTGGACTTGGTTTTGTCCACCGGACGCCCCAGACGAGGAGCTTGTTTCTTCACATTTTAGAAAGGAGATTTGGTTCCATTTCCGATAGCGCTCAAGGTTTGACTGCTCTTTTGATATCTCACTTTCGGTCTTTTCCGAACTCCACACGACAACAGCGCAGTTGCTTTGATCATTTGAGCACGACGAGTTGGTGGTGTTGGCGGGATTACTTTGGAGTGCGGCGGGGGACTTTGCGTCTAACATTTGTGGCTCTTTTTTACTCTCACTGGCAGCAGGTTTACGAGAATATTTGAAGGAATTTCCAGGGTATGCCAATGTTGTGCTCGCAACTGGACTTGTTCCCCCACAGAGAGGTTTACTTTTCATCATTCCCAGGACTTCATAGCGGAAGCTGGAGATATCTTGCTTAAGCTCCTTTTGGTTAAAATAAAAAGAGAAAGAAAGTTTAGGCACTAGTTGAATATCATAGCAATCCAACAATTACTAATTAGATCAATCTTTTTTTTGTTTATTTGTTTAATTATATTTCTACACTGTTATATAAACCACATGGTAGGGTCATATGAAAACCATCAGACCAAACTGTCCCGACATGCAGGTTTCGAATTCTGTGAAAGTTGATGAACTGAAAGGGACATGTTCAAAATATTAGCTGTCATGCATCCTGCCTGTTTCAGTTGTTTTTTAGGGCAGACTGGTTGTAAGTTTTTGAAAGTTGAAACCTGAGCCCTCAACTATCAAAAACTTACAACACAGCAATAGGTTTGATTCCTGCCAAGTTTCACCCCAATTCAAACCTCCACGCATGCAAATCAGTAAACAAAGTAGCGTCCTGGTTCCAGACCAAAAAAAGTTGCTTTGTGAAATTTCCAACATAATTTGGACTTTATTCTATCAGAATACATCTGTTTGAGGACTACAGTCCAATCATTCTGGGCTGGAATACCTGTTCACAAATGCCAGATGTAGGTTGAATCCATGCAATACAGATGTGTTAGTTTAGGGATTCACAGAAAGGCCACATCTTCAAACTATTTTTTTTTTTCAGTTTACAGAGAAAATGTTTATTACTTCTTCCTCACTTTCTTGAAGTGAAAGATTGTTTTTGTTTCAATTTGAAATATAATGTATTCAACGGAAACTATTGTAAGAATTTAGAGCTTTCTTCAATAATTAGAGTTGAAATTACATTCATACATACCTTGAAGTTTTCCTCTGTCAGTCCCTCCTCGGTTTTGGCATCTCTGATCATTGCAGCAACATACCGCTTCACAAGGCTCTTCAAAACCTCCTAAAAATGCAAACCATGTTTTAGACAAATTCATGTACTTCTATTTTATTAGATGTTTGGTATATCTTTGTAAATTGAAAAATAAAATGTAATATTGCAGTTCTTGTTTGACAACAAACCTGGTATTCACGGTTTAATCGGACATTTTCTGCTGCCCGCAACTGTGATTAAAGGACGAGCAAAAGAAACATATTAACCTGTGCACTGTAGTATGAGAAAACAGTTTTTCTTCACGAGCCCTTTCAAAGAAAAAAGCTCTTATGATAAACATTACCATTACTTTATGAGTAACATGAGGTATTAGGTAATTAAATATATGCCTAACTTTTGTAGCAAAGATTTGAGGCACTGAAAAACCTTGGTAATCTCTAAGGATTTGGTAGATCAGAGAAAATGTCTGGTAATTCCTTACCCCCAAAGACTCAAAGGTGTCAAAGGACTTTCTGCTTGATTTCTTGAAAACGTTACTTTTAATCCACTTAAGCAGATAATACACTGATTTTGGACTAGGTATTATGTTGAAAGGAGATGGCAAAGTCCCGCCTTCTTCAAAATAGCTTATCCATAATTTTGTCCGTGCAAATTTCCATTCTATGTCTGCATGGTCCTGGGGGAAAAAAAAAGAAGAAAATGGTTGACATTTTAACAAATAAGCTAATGTTAAAACAATTGAAAATGGACGGATCGTCTGTATGACTCACAGCAATGTGCTGGTAGGAGTTGTTCATCATTGCAATCAGCATGTTCAGAAGCACCACCAGGGAGATTATATTGTAAGTACCAAACATAGTGGTGCCCACAAATTTGGTGAATGTATGGTTCGCTTCCACGTTCGTCACATGGAGAGCAATCAGGCCGAACACAGACCAGAACAATGACTGCAGTGTTTCAAACAACCTGAAAAGTGAACAACCAGAAATCACTTGTACTTCAATGAGAATGCTGAAATTTTTTTCTAATTAACAGAAATATATCAGTTGTAAATAAGTACTTGACTTACGTTGAAAAGGCATTGTTTTGAGGTTGACAACGAATACCTTTGCATCCCTTTTCATCTGCAACAGTCGCATAATAGTAGTAGAGCTGGTTAAGGCCATTGGCAAAAGACAAAAGCACGAGACAGTAAATGAAGAGAAATTTGAGGATGTCCAGAAGCATGCGGCCCAGTGAAATCTGTAAAGGCCCCAAGTGTGAGTTGGCAGTGAAAAGACTGATCAGGCGTAAGGAGCTGAAGATGTTAGCAATGGCAAATAATGCCTCTGCCATCAGCGTAGGGTGCAACATTTCCCAGTTGTTTCTTTGCATGTATCCGTTGTACTGTTTAAAAAAAAAAAAAAAGAAAGTACAATTCGTTAGAACTATTGAATTTGCAAAACGTGTCATGCACGTGTCATGCACAAAAATCTTTTATTTATATCAAACTCCTCTAGACTTAAAGGTGTTGGTATGTATTACCTTTGTATATGCAACAATTTTTAAAGAAATAGTTGCGAGATACAAGGAGTTCATGATGAAGTCCATGATGTTCCACCAATCATCCATGTAGTCTTTTAAACCGCTATCCCACATTTGTTTGATCTCAGCCCATATGAAACCTTGGAGAGATGAACAAACAGCAGAGGTAAACTAGGGTTGCAACATTATTGCTCAATAGACATGGCTACCTGGGACAATTGTACGGAAGCGTATTGCTGTCACTTGAGAACTTTTTTTTAAAACGATGATGTTATAACGTGATAATTATGTTGTACAAACGTAATAGTATATTGTATAAACGGGATAATAATATTGTATAATTGTGATAACTACCTTGTACAAAAGTGCTAACTTTATCTAGATGGTGGCAGTAGTATGCTTTTAGTCAGACTAATTTAAGAAAAAGAAGAAGAGAAAGAAGAGGAGGAATAATAAGCAGAAGAAGAGGAAGCTGGCGTTCCAAGTAAATTTTTGATTTAAATAAAGAGGATGGCTAAAAAGGACAATCCATTGCTGCGATTCCTGTGAAACTGCGGCGTACCAGAGGAGTGTCTTTCACGCTTGGAAGAAAAACGTGTATTTTCCAGCCACTCATATTTCAGATATATTATTAGCCATTGATGCTTATAAATTAGTACAATAAGCATGTAGCTAGTTATTTTGTTTGTGTTTGCCTACTTTAGCCTGACATTTTAGCCTATATATAAGATTCAGATAAACTAAACTACTGTTAATTAATTTTTTTTATCCATGCAGGCTCCCATAACTCTTCAGCAGGTCAATGAGGAAGGTTGCCACATCTAGAGGATCTGATTGATTGTTCCTTCTGTAGAGTCCCATTCTTTTGAGGATTCGTCTTAGTGCACGCTTGCAAATAAAGATCTTATCCACAGTGTGCAGCAGCGTCAGTATCTATCCATGTCTTATACGGAGCATAAAGTAAAACTTGATCAACTCCTGTAAATTTGCCATTTTACTTCCCATGTAGATAACATGCAGGGTAAAAGCATCCTGCCGCTATCTGGATAACAATATCACCTTTATACAATATAATTATCACGTTTATACAATATAGTTATCACGTTTATACAATATAATTATCACGTTTATACAATATAGTTATCAGGTTTATACAATATAATTATCATGTTTATACAATATAGTTACCATGTTTATACAATATACCATAATTTTTGTACAACATAATTATCATGTTATAACATGATAGTTTTCAAAAAATGTATGTTCTCAAGTGACAGCAATACGCTTCCATACGATTGCTTTTTGATAAATGTATTATTATACATTTTTAAGGTGAGCACTGAAGTTACACTCTTCAAAAACATTTTACTGATTACAGTTTACTTATGTACAACAGCACATGCAAATGGCTATTAACAGGCTGCACGCATTGTTACCAATCACCCAAGGCAGGATCATCCATTCCACAGTGGTGGGTGGTGGGCCTTGAACGTTGGCAGGCTGACGCTGTGGGTCACCAGTGTTAATGTGCTGTGAGGCCAAGAAGAGCAGCAGGAGAAAGGTCAAGTAAGAAGAAGTGTGGCAGATGAACTTGATGAAAGGTTTACGGATGAATTCTCCAACGCGACTCTTTGGAAAAAGCAGGTAGAAGATAGAAAACAACGGGAAGAAGAGGCCAATAAAGAAACAGGTGATGAGCTTCACTGCCCAGTGACGCCTCCTCCAACCAGGGAATTCATCGTACCACCGAGATGCAAGAAGTTGCTGGCAGTTGGGTTGCGCAACAAACTGAGGAAAAAGAGAGATAGAAGAAGGGTAAAAAGTTAAGCACTAAAACTTAAATTAAACTCTACTTTGTTAATTTTTTTAAAATACATTTGGATAATAATAAACCATGATCAAGTTTTAGGCCTCATTTACATCCATCCATCATCCATCCTCTTCGGCTTATCTGGGGTCGGGTCGTGGGGGGTAGCAGCTTCAGTAGGGAGGCCCAGACGTCCCTCTCCCCGGCCACTTGGGCCAGCTCCTCAGGAGGAATCCCAAGGCGTTCCCAGGCCAGCCGAGAAACATAGTTCCTCCAGCGTGTCCTGGGTCTCTTTCTGGGTCTCCTCCCGGTGGGACGTGCCCGGAACACCTCACCAGGGAGGCGTTCAGGAGGCATCCTGACCAGATGCCCGAGCCCACTCAACTGGCTCCTCTCGACGTGGAGGAGCAGCGGCTCTACTCTGAGTCCTCCCTGGATGACTGAGCTCCTCACCCTATCTCTAAGGGAGAGCCCAGACACACTACGGAGAAAACTAATTTCGGCTGCTTGTATCTGGGATCTCGTTCTTTCAGTCACGACCCAAAGCTCATGACCATAGATGAGGGTAGGAACTTAGATCGACCGGTAAATCAAGAGCTTTGTCTTTTGGCTCAGTTCTCTCTTTACCACAACGGGCCGGTATAGCGCCCACTTCACAGCAGACGCCGCACCAATCCGCCTGTCGATCTCCCGCTCCATCTCCCCCTCATTCGTGAACAAGACCTCAAGATACTTAAACTCCTCCACTAGGGGCAGTACATCCTCCCCAACCCGGAGAAGGCACTCTACCCTTTTCCGGTTCAAGACCATGGTCTCGGATTTGGAGGCACTGATTTTCATCCCAGCCGCTTTGCACTCGGCTGCGAACCGTTCCAGTGAGAGCTGTAGATCACGCCCTGATGAAGCCAATAGAACCACGTCATCCGTGAATAGCAGAGAGGCAATCCTAAGGCCACCAAAAGGGATCCCTTCAACACCTTGGCTGCGCCTAGAAATTCTGTCCATAAAAGTTATGAACAGAACAGACAAAGGGCAACCTTGGCGCAAGTCCAACTCTCACCGGAAACAAGTAAGTATGTCACACTGGAAGCTGTGTGACATATGGGAAGCAGGGATATGATTAGAAGCCTATATTGTGTTTATCCCAATCATTTTAAGAAGGCACACACCTCAGAACTGAGTCGCAAGTCTGTTTCCTGCCCTCGTCTTCCTCTCCACTGAGATTTAATATAAACATTTGATGGGCACATGCAGACAGTGATATATGTTAATTTCATCCTAACAACGTTACAGCCAAATGGATCCTGTAATGGCTATGTAGTACAAAGCTTGAGATTGAGGGTGATAGAATAACAAATCTGAATAGGATATTTTTTTTAACTGTCTTCATGAAATTTTAGAGAACCACATGAATGGATGGAAGATGTGATGTAAAAATGAGCGGCCAAAGTTTGATTGACGTAACTTTAAAAGAAATAAAAACAATCCTATATATACCTTCTACCAGTGTTATCCAGAGATGTATTTAAAATGACAAAAATATTAAAAAATATGAACCATTTGAATGACATGTAAGCTTTTTTCATTTTTATTTTTCTTACTTTCAAATAAGTGAAACAATATGCTTTGCAAATATTTCCCTTCAATATCCTTTCTTTAAAGTTTAAGGATTATAAACTCTGTGGCTTCATGAATGAATGTCTTATATACAGCAGTCCATGAAAGATTAAAACAAAGAAGAGCTGCATACATAAAAACAGCCAACATAAAAACATAATGAATGACGTTAATATTAAGAGACAAAAGAGTATTTAATGTTTATAGAATCATATAATCCTAACCGTATTTATTAGTTCTGATTTTCTATTTCAATTCACCATTAAATAATGAAGTCTACAAATAAAACGTTTGGTTATATCACTCCAGTACTGATGTTTCCTTCACAAGACACTGCACTCTCTACATGTTGACCAAACGGCACCAATGTTTAATTGATAAGCTAAATTCCAATGTATAATTTTATTTTTCTAAAGTTGATCATGGAGAGCATTATGTTCCATATGAGCTCAAAATCTCCCTTAGATAACCAGATTAAGTCAGATATGGCAATTGCAAAGCTCACAGTCCATGACAAACTTTTGATTTGATTTTATTCTGAGAATCTGCTGAAGATGTGGTGTTGTATCTGGGATCACCATCACTTGCTCACCTTCAGACGACCTCATATTTGACACAGAAAACATTGGCATACACAGTAATCCATGATAGTCCAAAACAATGCTGGAGGCTATTTGGTTTGTAGTGATATGCTCTGGGGATTTGACCAAAAGTATTGTTCTGTATTTTTATAAAAACAATAATTCTTTGATCTTTTCTTTCCATAGGAGAATGGTTTATACCTACTATAAATGTATATACAGCAGTGCAAATATATTGGATTGCAAACAAGCAGCCATTCCAAAAGGTTATATGCGTCCACTCTTTATAACTAGAACTTTAGTTAAAGTCTAACATACTTATAACATAGGGGCTTTATCTCTTTTTTTTTCCTCTTCTTGCATGGTATGGTGTCCAGTCCTTGAAGACTGGCCTTTCAGATTTCCCCATGTAAATGGTCCCTGTCACTATGAAACCCTGATACAGAATTTGTTTTAAAAAAGAAGATGTAAACCTGACCGGATGTTTTTCTCTAAGAACAATTCATCTATCCCAGTTTGCATTATGATAACATATATCCAAATTTTCCAGAACAGGAAACTACCAAAACTTTAGCTTTTTTTAACATGGGTTCACAGCGGCTGATTTTTAAGACAACTGTGTTTGATTAGAGTTATATTGCCAGCGAGGGTACGCATGGCTCCTATAGATCATACTATCTAATCTACATGTGTTCTGCACGCCTAGTTAGTCATCAGAAATAATCAAAACAGTAGAGGGGGGTTAGAGCTGATTGGCCCGTTACACTGAACACAACAATGTCAATGCGGTGCAGAAAATTAACGATTTGCACAACTGGATGTTCACAAGTTTGTATTTAGTTTTGTTTTTTGTTTTGTTGCTTTTGATCATTTGTCTTTTTTATCTTTGCCACTGTCTCAATGCTTGTATGCATTCGTGGTTTCTTGTACGTTTGGCTAAAAATACAAAACAAATCCATGAATGCAAACTCCAAAGCAGATTTTAAAGACCATAAAAGGTCCCTCCCTCATTAAAATGTCATGAGTTTGAATTTCAAGGAAATGGTTGCTACATCTTCCATCATTATACCCAATTATCTAATCATCATGGGGCTGACTAAAAGGGTCTACTGTAATGCATTGTTAAGAGCCAGACTGGCAATTACATGTTGCTCTAAACTCCCAGAGGAGGTCTCCACCCATCTTTGGCCATTTGCAGCCCATCTTGGCACTTTTCTTATCCTTCACTCCATCCTGATCAAATTGCATAGTGCAAGTTTCTTCTTGTACTGGTTTCATTGTAAAATCTGTCCCTTTTAAGGTTGCACGCTTTGGTTACTTAACCAAATCCCTTTATTTATTTATTTTCATTCTAACTTTTTACTTGAACAGACTACAGTAAAATAACCGATGTAGAATTTCAATTTAAAAACAAGAACACGCACCTCCTTCTGGGAGTATTTGATTGCCAGTCTCAATCGGGCTAGATCATTGGTGTTCTCATCCATCAGAGGGTTGATATCATCACGGTAATTGAGAATTATATCCAGCTCTTTCGAGGTTCGGGTCTGATCCAGAAGGTCCTTCGCAAATTGTTTGCACATACGGGACAGCTCTTCGTACTCTGACTTGAACTCGTTCTCCACGTTGCTGAGCTCCCTCAGCTCCCAGCTGAGCTGGAAAGCCGTGAGGAATGGATCTTCACTAGAGAGGGCGATGAGAGACGGACTGGAGAGGGCCTTGTAGATGTTAAGACGAGAGCGGGAGTTACGGAGGCTGTCCACATCCGAGTGGGACATGCAGTCCACACAGTTGCAACGCACAGCATGTGGCTGAGGTATGGAAACGCCTCGCTGCAGAAGCAGTTTGATGATCTCGTAGTTGTTAGTCTGAGCTGCGAGGATGACTGGAGTGATGTCTGGAGTGAAGTCTGAAAACTGTTTGTCCCGTAGGATTGGGGGGATCTTTGCAGGGAACAAAGAGAGACGTACACTAATGAGTAGACATTAAACAAACCCATTTAGACAACACAGGTGTTGTCTTTGACAGCTTTAGAAACATTTTGTTTTTAAACAGGATCTAAACCGACTGTCTGAAAGCAGCCAAATAATGCTTTCTGACTCTGAAATCCTCATCTATCAGCAAACACGCAGCTAATGGCTTGTGGTTAAGCTGGACTCAGAATGTGTTCCCAGATGGAAGCAGGATGAGGTCTATTGTTGTGGTTTTTTTCACCCTTTTCTGTCCTTACAGAATATGCCAAGAACCTTTGGAGAAAAAGCAATCTATATTCTGTATTTTTGTTCCAAAATCTTTAAATGAAAGCCACACAGCAGCATACAATACCTTGGGAAGTTATTCATACCCTTTGAATTGTTTCATGTTGTTTGACAGGAGATTGCTACATTGTTTACAACATTATTCACAAAGGAATGTCTAAAAGGTGTGGATTTTATTCCACGTGCACCCCTTTCACTCGAAGACCCCTAAATAAGAGCCAGTGCAACCAATTACCTTCAGAAAAGATCTAAATAGAATATAGAGTAGACCTCTGCTCAATTTTAATGTCAGGATATAAATCCAGTGTTTTGGAGAACACTATTGAAGAAACGGCATCATGCAGCCCAAGGAACATGCCAGGTAGATCGGGGAATATATTGAGTTTCAAGAAAGATAAGGTGATAAATCAAACCAAAAAAATTTAAAGGGTGAAAAAAGTTGGTTCTACATCATTCAATTAATGTTTTGAAGACCAATTTAGTATTGTCCTTCTACTTTACAATTATACATACATAATTGTATGACTTTGTGTTGGGCTGTCACATAAATTTCCCCCACAAATGTGTTGAGTGTTTGTGATTATTAACATGAAAAAATGTGAAAAGGCAGAAGAGGCAGGAATATTCAGCAAAGAAATGTTGAAATTGAATGTAGTTAAATGAAGTTTCTTCTCAAAGTTAAACTATCAAAAATAACCACAATGAGAGGAACATCCATAGCTAAATGAATCCAATGTGACTTTGGCTTGCAATAACATGGGGTGTAAAGAAAACTGCCTAAAAGGTTTTTACTTTTCTTATTTGCTGAATAAATGGATCCAGGAAATAGGGATAAACTGAATCTTATTGTTCAAGTGACAAAACTAGTCTCACATCAATTGATTTAGCTTTGAAAACAGAAAATGTTTAATATAGAAATTAAATTTTTTTTTGACATGACTAATATTTGTATACTTTTACCTGTTTTTCTCCACGGGGCCTCTTGTGATTGAGAAGCAGCTCCACAGCCCCCACTACTTCCTTTCGAATGGCATGCAGCAAGGCATCACCCACATGGATGTCATAGCTGAGCAAAAGCTCTATGATTTCCAGGTTCTCGTTTTCAATGGCAATGAGGAGGGCTGTGCGTCCCAGGGAGTCAATGCAGTTGATGTTGATCCTGAAGTAGATCTCAGCCTCCTCCAGCGCTTGTTTCACACTCATATAGTCCCCTCTTTCAACAGCCCCCAGGTAGACCTTCTCCATGGGAGAGAGCTCAGCCTCGGCCCGCACAATCCGCAGTGGTAGACGATCATTGTATGCCGAGTTGTCCGTTTTCTTGTAAAATAGCTGAGCCATTTTTGCAAAAGTAGCCTAAGGGCTGTTTAACGAAGAACTGTTGGAGGATAAAAGTGGTTGAGAAAGTTTCAGCATTGGAAAAGCACACCTAGAATAATCTAATGTCGATACAATATATATGTATGCATACATACATACATATATATATATATATATATGTATATATATATATATGTGTATGTGTGTGTGTGTGTGTGTGTGTGTCGCTCTCGGACTGCAGGTCTACTGGTGGTTCATAGAGTCTCTAAAAGTAGAATGGGAGGCAGATCCTTTAGCTATCAGGCGCCTCTCCTGTGGAACCAACTCCCGGTTTTGGTCCATGAGGCAGACACCCTGTCTACTTTTAAGACTAATCTTAAAACTTTCCTTTTTGACAAAGCTTATAGTTAGAGTGGCTCATGCTACCCTGAGCTATCTCTACAGTTATGCTGCTATAGGCTTAGGCTACTGGAGGACATCAGGGCTTATTTTTCTCACTCTACTGATTTCTACTGTTCTTCAGTCTACTGTTCTCCAGATTTGCATTGCATTACATTGAAATGACTGTCGTCATTTCAGCTTTTAACTTTTTATTCTATTTTTTCTTTATAGTAGGTACACCTGGTCTGACGTTCTGTTAGCTGTGACATCATCCAGAAAAGACAGATCACCCGCTATTACCATTTAATGTAGAACAGATTACTGTATCTATGTGTGCTTTGTGCTTGTTTGTCTCTGTTGTTGTGTCTCTGCTCTGTCTTCTGTAACCCCCAGTCGGTCGAGGCAGATGACCGTTCATACTGAGCCCGGTTCTGCTGGAGGTTTTTCCTTCCCGCTAATGGGTGGTTTTTCTTTCCGCTGTCGCTTTATGCTTGCTCAGTATGACGGATTGCTGCAAAGCCATGGACAATGCAGATGACTCTTCCTGTGGCTCTACGCTTCCCCAGGAGTGAATGCTGCTTGTCGGGACTTTGAAGCAATCAGCCGGTTCCCTTATATAGGAATTTCTTGACCAATCTGTATAATATGATTGATTTGACTTTGTAAAGTGCCTCGAGATGACATGTTTCATGAATTGGCGCTATATAAATAAAATTGAATTGAATTGAATTGAATTGAATTGAATATATATATATATATATATATATATATATATATATATATATATATATATATATATATATATATATATATATATATATATATATATACATACATACACACACACACACACACACACACAAACATATATATATATATATATATGTGAATTGAATTGAATTGAATATATATATATATATATATATATATATATATATATATATATATATATATATATATATATATATATATATATATATATATATATATATATATATATATATATAGTCAAACATGAAAATCATATTTAGCACATCAATATCTGCACCTATTTTTGTATTGAAGATTTTCCCTTGAAATTATGCTCCATGTTCAACAGGTAACATTAAACACGCTAGGCTTATAAAAAGTTTTTGCTTTGTTTGTTTCTGGGTGGTTTTTTTGTTTTTTTGTTGAGGCTTTTTTGTCCGAGCAGAAAAACGACATCCGTTAAATTGGCGCTTATTTATAATCAAAGAAGGAAAGAGAAACTACCGTCCTCCCGGTCCTCTCCGAGTGTGATTTGGATGGATCCCTCTTTGGAAAATTGCTCCCAGATTAGGAAGTTCGCAGGTCCTTCTTTCATCATTCAAACCTTCATCAACTCGCCTGTAGCGCGTAATGTCCACGGTTCCTCTTGCCCAACCCTTCGGTCAAGTTACCGACAGCATTGATATGTTTTTTTTTCCTGTTAAACTGACGCGTCCTGTGATGCAGCGTGGCTCCAAGTGACACATCCGCCTCTGGCTGCTGAAACTAAGAGCGGACATCAACGCCCCTTTATCTGCTTTTCTTGCTATAGACAACCTACGAGTGATGAATTCAAAACTACTCATTTGTTTTTGAAAGTGCCCCATAACTTTATTGAATGTTTTTTTTTTATTATTAGTACTATTGTTCTTAGTTTAATTTATGCATATTCTGCAAGTCTCAATAAATCAAAATGGCTTCCCTAAAGATAAAAAATTCCAGGAGACAGCACCGTGCGATATATATATATATATATATATATATATATATATATATATATATATATATATATATATATATATATATATATATATATTTATATATACAAAATCCGGTCATATTTGTTAATTTTTGGTCAAATGAAATGTGCTCAAATGTTTTAAGATATCTGCCAAAACAAACTCGAAACCAACTCTGAAATTTTAAAATTCTGTAATTTTCTGACATCAGGAGATAAAACAAATTAAGCTTAAAAGAATAAGTATGAGATGTTATTGTTTTTCTGTGAATCAAATTCTTACAAAGACATATTAGCAGGAATACTATTGATTAGGACTGTGGTCAAATACACTAAGTGCTAACTATTCTCATGCCAGCTTAATAACTTCCTGGATCCTGACCTCAGTTGTTCTAGAAGCCTGTCAAGGAAGTAAAAAAAAAAAAAAATACACAAAGCACAAAAACAAGAACTCTGACAACAGGAAATGGGATGTGCATAGAAGCAAGACATGTACGGCAAGATAGACGTAGAGAAAGAACCGTTAATTTTTAGTCACTGTTGTATGTGTAGTTCTGTTACTTACTCTGCTTTCTTCCTTTGCTGAACATCAAAGTGCAAGAATGCTGCCCATAAGAAATAAATAGATAAAACATAGTGTCAAAAATACTCTAGACTTTGAAATTGGTGGTTATCTTTGTGTACTGGTGCATAAAAGTAAAAGTAAAAACAGGAAGCACATTAGTTGGTGGTGTTACTCCTCTAACTAGCAAAGAGAAGAGCCGAGTTTCAATTCATCCACCAACAAAACTGGAAATTGGCTCTTAGTATTTTCTTTCATATTTACATTTTGTTCATTAAAAAGCATCACCTCTTTTCAAAGACAAATACAACTATTTATCCAGAAAATGTCCATCCGTCCATTTGCTCTACAAATTTAATGACAGAGTTCATAATACAATGCAAAGACTTGGAGTTTACGCAACTTAATTTATTTAATTGACAACTTATGAACTACATAAAAAAGTTACATAAACTTGTTTCAATTACTTGTTACCAATTGAAGTACATAATTTAAGTGATCTTTTTGGAGCGTGGCTACCCCTAAATATTATAAAATTCTACAGATTTGTTACACATTACATGAAACTACAGCTTGCCAGAGCTGTTGAAAGCTGTGAAGTTGAGTTAGAATGCCAAAGTCATGCCTTAGAAAGCAGCGCCAAAATGGATTCAAAGTAAAAATATTACCATGATGTGTTGTTATAGCACTCTAAAAAGAGAAACATAAATGATTTGCTTCAATCTGTAACAAGTAATTGAGTTAGGATTATCCAATTTCTTTTATTTAGTTTATAAATTGTCAAGTTAAACCATGGTAAATAAATTAAGTTCGGTAAACCTGATTCAATTACTTGTGACCAATTGAAGTAATTTTCTCTTAACGTTCTCTTTTTAGAGTTAGTGGCATTAAAATGTTTCACTTATATGTTTCTCATATAATTGGGAAGAAAAACTATATAATATATAGTATATATAATATATAATAATGTTTCTCATATAATAGGGAAGAAAAACAGAAAAAAATGTTTATTCCTCCATCACATCTGTCTGGTGTTTCACTGACATGTTTCCAGTGAAAAGTCTCAAAATGAACATTTGACTTCCATTGAAAAGTATGTATTTATATTAAGAAGTAATGTGTTTTTTTGTTTGTGTTTTTTATTTCCTGGAAATTTAAATTTTTGGTGAAAGAAGGTTTCAATCTGAAAGCTTCAAAATTACCAAATACAAGTACAAGTTTATGCATCTTTGAGTGTCCAAAAAGCACTATATAAGTTTGATGTATTATTATTATTATTATTATTATTATTATTATTATTATTATTATTATTATTAAGACTAAAATCCACAAGAAACATTCAAGCTTTAATGCAGAGGATACACTGAGGATATTAATACACACAGAGGAGTTATTAACTGATATTAAAACAAACTTTATTATTCAGTTAGACCTGAGATAATCTCTCCTTTAGTTTTTTTTTTACCGACTTCTCTTGGAAGAATACAGAATCAGATGTTTGTGATTTCTTTTTATCTGTACCCATTTAGAACACAAAATTGATAGTGATGGAAGATGAAAACACAAACCGAAAGAATCCAATTTTCTGATGACCATTTGCAGTGCAGTCACTTCCTACTGCTTTTAGTATTACAACTGTAGCAAAAATCATTGCATTATTACAGCATCTTAGTTTTGATCTTGTAGTAGGGGTTTTTCATGATTGAATCTTACACATCCCGCATTAGACTATATCCTCAGACAATCCAGGCAGTCATATTGTCACCTGTTGGTAGCTGGTTAAGGCCAGTCTAGTAGCATTAGCAGGGTGGTAGGCTGCTGTTCTATCACGTTTGCCCCTTAGTTTTTTTTTCTTGAAATTTAATTAGCTGTTTTTTTATCCATCTTTGCTGTTATTTTATGTGGAGTCCTGGGAAGAGTTCTCAAAACAGAGGCAGGGAACGAGGAAGCAGACCGTTAGGGTCCAGGAGCAAAACATCAACGAGGGAACTTTCTGTGGAGGAAATACAGCAAAGTGTGTGTGTGTCAGAAACTCTAGGAGCGTAAAGACACGAGAGGCAGAGAGCCTGATTAACATTCATGCGAGCAAAACAATCTGGCTTCTGCCTCAGGGAGCGCGCGACTCTTCAAGCTCCTCCTGAATAGCCTTGATGAGCTCCAGCTGGAGGACAAGCCATGTAATGAGAGGAGGTAGGAGAGACACACCGACCTGCATACTGCCCAGTGGATATGAAAAGGGATGAAGCCCAGTCAATTGCATCAAGTAATTGATTATGCAGCAACCCCTCCTCCTACGTGGAGACTTTGAAAGAGAACAGCTCCTTTTTAACTAGAAATAACCGTCAGCAGAATCCAGTTCAGTAAAAACAACCATTTGCCATGACTGATTAAGGTGGTGGGAAGACAGGGGAGACCCCCAAAAAAAAAAACCCAGTGACTGAAAACAATGTCGTTGAGGCGACCAGTTAAGGCTGAACCCTATCTGTTACCCATTGAGTTCTGGGGATAAGCACCAGCTCTTTGAAAACCCAGAAGATGGAATGATGGATGTGCTTGAAGTTCCTTGTTGAATTTTCATTTGATTAAAAGCCTACAGCCTTCACATAAAGTCGGCAGAATCCATGCGGGTCCCAGCTGTGCGTCGAGGCAGAAGGATCTAAATGCAGGCTCACAGGCTGAGGTAACCAATAAACTTTTATTAACCGAAGGTGCTGCAATGACAGGGAATCCAGTGAACCCGACAGAGCTGGAGTTGCACAAAATCGGCCTGACAACAGCAAGCAGCACAACGGGGCGGGAGATAGGGTTTAAGCACGACAAAATATCTTAACCCTTTTGTGTCAAAATGCTGCTGTTACTTGAATGCATTAATTAAAGAATGTATACATTGGTCATGACATAAAATGGAAATTTCTATGATGCAATTTTCTTATAAACAACAAGTATAGATGTCTGAAAAAGACATAATGTTCAGATGTGTCGAAAGTAAAATGAGAAAGTACATGTGTGCAGGTTTAATTCTCTAAAATGCTTTGGGTAACATTTATTTTTTTTATTTTTTTAAGAATTGACCTTGAGTGAACACACTCTTTTTTTTTGTCTCAAAGGCAGGAGAAAGCACATATTACAAGAGTAATGAGAGGAATTCTTTAAAATATTCTGTTTTCTGCAGCAACAGTAGTGGCTCCAAGTTAGAAAAAGCAGTCTAGCACGATTGCCATGGTCTTCACTGCTCTCCATTCTCATCCTTTTTACTTTGTTTTGGGTTTTTTCAAACTCGAAAGGGATTGAGTTTGTAAGAATGCTTTCAGTGGTTAAAAAAAAAAAAACAACAACACATTTCTGACTAAGGGATCAAGGTACATATCTTTCCGTCTGCCGTGAAGGCAGAAAGAGATTCTGGAGACCTTCTGATCAACAAATGCATTTTCTCCGGAGGTCATGTTGTCAGCTGTTTACAGAACTCCCTTTAATAAAAACCTTTTATCACCTCCTTTTTTTTTTCTTTTTTCAAATAAAAGCTGTTTTATCCAACACAAGGATGTCAGCTGCTCTCCCCCCTCCCCCCATCTCCAAAATGACTAAGGTTCTTTGCTGATAATTGCAGTGCGGTCAGCTAACTTTATGAAGCGGCTGAATGTGAAGATGGCAGATCATTCCCATGTCAGCGGTGTGAGCAGTAATGGGCTGAGCGCACAGCCTCCGGCTCACTGTGAAGGATTTAGCAGTATTAATCCCAGTTCTGACAGTCTAGCATCTGGGTATTAAAAAAAGGTCCGGATCCGGTCGCAGCTGTTAAGAGTTTGCCTCCAACAGCGGCAACAGGAGGTAGCAGGCTCATATTTAAACACTAATTATCATTGTCTTGACTCAGGTGTGGATGTTGTAGAATCTTTGGGCAGGTCCACATAGACGGGTGAGTCATGTTTTCATCTGCAATATCTTACTTAAAACATATCATCACTGTAAGACTGAGAGCAGAAGGGTGGATTCAGGAAGTCGGTGAAGACTTATTTCATTTGCTCTTCAGAACATGCCTTGGTACGCTGTCTGGTCTAGTCCTGGGGTTGATTAAAAAGGAAAAAGAGAGAGAGAAAGACACCGTTAAAGCCGGCAGACGGCCTAATTGCCGGGCCATGTGGGGATGATGAAAGCAGGGATGTTGAGGTTATCAGCCTGAGAGGAACCCTTGCACTCGCCTGGTTTGGGTAGTTTGTAGGCTGTCACTGCCGGGAATCTTTGCCAATTGTGCTATATGTCTTTGTTGTCGGCGAAATGACTCGGCAGTTTGTGTCTGTCTATACTTGTTTCCCTTCCAGATGCGTCTTTTCTGCCGTTTTTGTTCCCTGTGTATGGTGCTGCTTTCGTTGCCGAATCTAAAGGCAGCAACCGAGGTGCTCAGTTGTTTTAACCGCGGCCCCTTGTGGATTTTTCCTGTCGCAGTCTTTAAGCAAACCGCCACACTGTACTACCTCATCTGTCTCATTCTGGGTGATCCCACAAATCAGCACCCATCCTTCCATCCACTCTGGATACCCGCTTATCTCTGCAGGAGCCTGGGCAAGTCATTGGGCAAGAGACACGGTCCACCTTGGAGAGGTTGCCAGTCCATCACAGGGCTCACGTCAGCATGATATTCAATAATTACATTTTTCAATAGCTTTTCCTCAAGTTAGTCGTCAGTCCTTTCATACATGCAACAAAAGAAGCCTGCATTTAACTGAAACGCTTCTCCATTACCGACAATATACAAACGTGCATCATCTTACATTTAGAAGAGACAATTAAATGACCTCATCACAACACATAAATGCAATCACTAGAAAAAATTACTTATTTGCCACTAGAGGGCAGTGAAAGATTAGCTTTGTTGTTAAATCTGTAGGGCCCTCAAGCTCCAGAGTGCTCACTTTTTCCTTCTTTTTTTTTCATGTGTTCATATGACTGCCTGAGCCTCCTGGAATGGGAAAAACAAAAACAGTTCACTTAGAAGGTTTAAAATTGTATTATATCTGTAAAAAAACAAACAAAAAAACACACACGTCAACATACAATTTAAGCAAGAAAAGCAAGAAAAACAAGCAAGAAAAGCAAGAAAAACATTATCTTTTCAGACCTTAACTGTCTGCATTACAGATGCTTGATTTCCTTATTGGCTTTTGCCGTGCATGTGGGTGGTGAACTCATTTAGCATCACAGTCCTGTCAATTAGATGCAGTGTGTGTTGGCCATGTTTCTTTCTTGCTTCTATAAAGGAACGGTGCAACAGATAAGCCAGCAGCAGTGGTCCACAGTCATTAAATAAGGATTTGAGCTAATTAGGCCTGTCAGCATCAGGGATGAGAGTACACAGCAGCTGCTTGCAAAACTTCACGAATAAAAGTTGTGTTAATTATTACTTTTTTTTCCAGTTCTGCACTTCTTGCTGCATTTTCTTCATTAGAATTCATCCACTGTCGTATTTATATCTCTTGCAGTTTTCATATTTTGTTACATTACATAAAACACCTCACTGTATTTTATTGAGATCGTATATGGTTAACATAAAGTAAAGTAGTAGAAAGAAAAATGGTTTAGAATGTATCTGATGTTTCCAAATAATAAAACTCTAGAAAGTGTGGTGCATGTGTGCGTTTAGCCCCAGAACCTCCTTTAGCTGCAACGGTTTGTCTCCACCTGCTTTCCTCATCTAGTTACTAAAATTTCTCTTTGCAACATAGAACATAAAATTGCTGGTCTCGCCACAGACCCCCAAATAAATTTAAATCTGGAAACTAACCAGACCTTTCTAACACATGACCATGTTTTGAATTAATCCATCCGTTTGTAGTTATGGCCCCACGTGATCAGGTCCGCAAACTTCTGTGCACGTTATCTGGATGCCTGGATGATTTTTGTTATTTTAGTTTGAAGAATACCACAGAATTGCATGGGAAAAATGTTACGCTCACGTCCAGACAATGCAGAGATCAGTTTCCTCTGTTTGATGCCTGTAGAGGAAGCAGTGATCTGTGACCGCTCCGCTCGGGTCTGTCTGCAGCTCAGTAATATGAATAAAAACCAGCCCTCTGACACACCTGAGGTTGTATGTACTTTGCTAATCGCCTGTCAGCGGCACGCATGAGTTTGCATGTGCCTTTGTGCGGCGCTGGCAGTCAGAGGGTTAAAAATCACTTGGAGGTCTTGTAGTCAAAAGGCAGATCGAGAGGCACGGAAAGCCCCTTGTTACAGCAGTTAACGTAAATGATGACAGTTCATTTTGACAACTAGGGGCCAATGGAAAGTTTAAGTCCATTATAACTTGGCAGGGGGCTCAGAAATACTTGAGACATTCTTTCATAACAATTAGCGCCCAAGTTTTTCCATTCCTCCGTAGTAAATGTTCTTTTGTTTGTAAAAAAATAAAATAAGATGACACGAAAGCACATTGCAAAATGGTAACAAAAGCAACTTAAATACTGATAATATGAAAAAATGTTAGAGTGTTTGAGCAGCATGTACTTCTTTTTAACGTAACCCTTTGTCATCTTTCTATCCGCTGATGACATGTCGCTCCGCAGAAGGAACATTGTGACCACTATCATGGGAATTTTCCTTTTTCTTTCCTGTTGCGGAGAATAAATGAAATTTAGCCTCCAGGAAGGGCTTGTAAGCTAAATGTTTCAGCATGAAAACTCATCAGGGCAGGAAGGCTGGTAGGTAATGCGTCAGAAATCCAATTAAATGATGTAACCTTTGACCTGCATTTAAACAAGTCTCCGCTTGCCGAACACAATATGAGCTTTGATAACATATACATATACACACACACACACATACAGTATATATATACTGTATATATATATGACCAACTAGCAAGATGGTTAAGCATCCTGCTGGTTGGTTTTGGCGTGCCACGGAATGAGTTAGTTAGACAGTGGGGAAGCAAGTTTTGACAGAACCCTGGTGCCCCTACAACTGTGTTTGCGATGTTTCACCAATGAGGCATTCAGGCACAGCATTCTACATCATATTTCATTAAACTCTCTATGAAACGGGGAGTTTTCACAAGGGTGTTGCACCAGTAAGGAGTGAATTCTGCACGGAGGTCGCCGTGGCTGCTGAGACTAGTTTCAGCGAAAACAGCAACTGTTCAGGAATAATGTCAGATATCAGTCAGGTCAAAAGTGGGTTAGAACATGTCCCATACTGCAAGGAAAAACTTGTAAAACCTGTAATATTTGCGAAAGCTCAAGCCTGGCGGACTCTCAGCTGATACATGGTGCTAAAACTTTAAATATAGACCAACTGGTCAAGGTTGGAATCTTGGTTTTGTCGTATCTGTATTGTAGTTTTATATACTATAGTTTTATTGTTGTACAAAAACAGGTCTTTCAAGAATGCCAATACATTTAAAAGAGATACCACAGTTATACGAAGATACATATCAGGTTAATGTATTTTTTCTTTCTATTGCCATCCTGTTATGTCCCTTTCCAAGTACGTATTTATCTTTAATAGTTGTTTAAATGTAGACCACCTTCAACTTAATCAGAAACTGATACCTGCTTTGGTTCCTAATTTGGCATCACTGATTGCATATTAGTTGTGTGTTCTGTTGGCATTTGCAAGCATCAAATAAAGTTTTGCTTTACTTTTGCCCCCTGTGTCCTCTTCTAGTCACTTTTTAATGACTTCTGTTATCCCATGCAGTCAAACCTTCTAAAAAGTCAGACATCTGGACCTCAGCACCTGTCGATACACCTGCTCCTCATCCCCACAGGAAATGGCCATGAAATGTACCAGCCCAGTTTTCCTCATGCCGTGCTAGGTTGTCTCTTTTTGAGTTATTTATCACTAACTGGACTCGGTTGAATTTCAGGGTCTGCTTGTTTAATTCATAGCATTTGTGCATCTTATGATTTACTGTAGCTACTTTTTCACCTTTACTTCAACCGGAGGTTTATACAATCTTACTGTTTATTGTTGTGTTTTTCTATTAATTGTAAGAAGTAGCACCATTTAAATGAATTAATAAATCCCTATTTCCATGCTAATAAATGTTAGAACGCTTTTATTATTTCTGAACTGACTTGACGATCTTGCATCTGCAAAGTATTATGGAATATTGGATTTACTGCCTTCATCGCAGTATGAATATAATGTTTGCTCTATTTAGATAGCAGATTTTAATCAAGTATTTCCAATATCGGCAAAACACCGTTCCTTATGATTATAACCAGTTTGCATCAATAGGTATTACAGAATGACATTTCTAACGCCATTATGTTAGACGGAAGAGAAAGTTTCTGAAGAATTGTGTGCAGTATGGACCGATGCACATCTTCAGAAACAACTTTTTTTTTTTCCATTAGAGCTTGAACGTGAAGCCTATAATGAGCAGCAGCGCTAGAAAGGTAAGCGATTACGCTGGAAGAGGGCCTATTGTGGTTGCCAGCGAAGAAGATTACACCTCACATATCCCCATTCTCTGATTTTGTAATTTAGGTAAGTATGGATTTCTGCAAAGTGCTTTGCAATATACCATTTTGTTGTAAGCATTCAGTAAATAGACCTGAACGGTTGAAAAAGCTGTGGAAAATGCTCTGGACTTACATTCGTGTTTTAATATATCACTCCCCGTGTTCCTGGGGAATTTGCAACCACAGATAAAGAAAATGATTAAACTTGACTGGTTCTGCTGCGTTTTTGTTCTTTAATATCCCAGGAGGATCATAACCTGGAGAAGATGGATTTGGGTGCAGGCCGGCGGTGTGTTCAGCTTCTACAGAGTACATAAATTACTTTTATGTCGTTGCATTTCAGAGAAGTTGCAACAAGGATTTTTACTGTATCAGGCTTCAGCTTAAAGTAGTAAATTAATGATAAAGATAAAAAAAAAAAAATAACCTGAGAAATTGCTCTAAAGAAGAGCAGTGAATGTGGGGTTGCATTCTCTATTGGGAATATCCAATGGCAAAAACAGTCCTAAATAAAAGCAGCTGTTAAAAAGGATTTGCTTTAGCAACAATAAGAGAAAGACTGGCGTAGCACAGAAAGCTAATTATCTAGAGCTCTTCTGGGTTTAATAGTGTTAGAAAGACACGATATGGGCTGGTTTTCAATATGCTGAGTATAAACCGGTTTTGAATAATGTCTTATTTAATTGGAAAAGATTTTTTAAATTTCCATTTTTACTTCTGTAAGTCTAGATCCTGAATTCTCTCACTTCAGTCAGTTTAAATCAAAATGTATTTCTGGAGGACAACATACAAGCAGATAAACAAAAACAGTTAATGATTTTTTTTTTTTTCAAAGTCAACATACATATAAAAAGGACTGCAGTAGTTGGATTTGGTTGCTGATTACATACTGAATATACAGTTGGCCATAATTCAGCTTCTTCTCCTTCTCCATCATCAGGTCAACTTCATGTCACGGTGCAAGATTCAAGGCACATTACATGATGCATATCTCTGTTATGGGAGTTAGAACGGCTGTGCTACGGACCGATGTGAATGTAACTCCTTCAGTGTTTGGTTTGGTCTAATTCTTTCCTGGTTAAAACGATGAGGGCAACCCTGACCCTGCCAAACAAGGTATCTGCAGATTACATATGCATATAAGTACAAAAATAAACATTATTTATATAGCACCTTTAAAAGGCTAAAATATCACAACGTGTGTCACAATAGAAACAACCATAAAACAACATAAATGCAACATCAGAGCATAAAACTAGTTAGAAGCCTATTGGAACAAGTGGGTCTTTAACTGCTTCTTAAAAGAGTGAACAGAGTCAGGACAGCTTAAAGATAAAGGCAGTCTGGGGGCCACAGCTCTAAGAGACCGACCCCCTCTGGTCCTGAAATTAGTTTGTAAAACCCTTAACAGCCTTTGACTGGAGGATCTCAAACGACAAGAAGTGGAATAGGATTGTAAAAGGTAAAATAAGCTGGAGCTTGGCCACTCAGGGCTCTAAAAGTAAAGACTAAAATGTTAAAATGAACTTCAAAATGTACCAATAGCCAATGTAAAGAGATTAAAACTGAGGTAATGTTGTTGTGTTGCATCAGCATTCTGCTCTACCTGCAGACTGCCAAGAGCTTCCTTTTACAAAAACAAAAAGGCTGCTACAATAGTCGAGACGAGACGAAATAAAAGCATGAATAATCATCTCTAATTCAGCTGTTGACACTGAAGTTTCAAGCTTGGAAATATTTTGTAGCTGAAAGAAGTAGTTTTTGATTAATCCGGGAGAATGACACTCTAGTGACGTAGCAGAATCAAAAATGATGCCAAGCTTTCTGAGGCTTGGTTTGACGTAGGAGGCCAATACACCCAGAAATTACTTAGTTTATTTGGTTGAAATTAATATTTTTTGTTGAATATCTCCCAAGAAGACACACTGACAACTGTAACTTAAACTTATTATGTACAGTAAGTGGCACAGGAGCTAGGGAGTTTGTCCTGCGACTGGCAGGTTGCCGGTTTGAACCCCTGCTCTGACCATCTCAGTTGTTGTGTCCATGCTGTCGGTGGTCAGAGGGCCCAGTGGCGCTGATTCTACTGCAGCCTGGCTTCTGTCTGTCTGCGCCAGGGCAGCAGCTGTGGCTACAAATGTAGCTCACCACTGTCAGCGTGTGAATGTGTGAGTGAATGGGCCAATGACTGAATGTAGTGTAAAGCACTTTGGGGTCCTCAGGACTTGATGAAGTGAGTACAAGTGCAGGCCATTTAAAACACGCACTTAAAATAGTGAAATTCCAATCTCACTTGTTTAACATTATTTGTTTTTATATATACAAAAATAGATAGATAGATAGATAGATAGATAGATAGATAGATAGATAGATAGATAGATAGATAGATGGATGGATGGATGGATAGAGAGAGAGAGAGAGAGATGTATTTTCAAACACCAAGTCTGAAACAAGAGGATAACATACATTTAAAATCTTTTTTTTTACAGCACTGTAGGTAATTTCTGGGTAAAATATGAGCTAATATAAGGGTAACACAATAAAACAACTGATTATTTAGCTGATGATTTCAATGACTAATATTTAATTAGCAATTGAAAATCAAAATAACTTTTTTTTATAGTGCAGTATATTTGAAGTGATCATCCCTTTCCAAAACACAGCCGGTCTGTGAGTGTTGAAAGGAGCTACCAAAGACAGACTTTTGGTGTCAGCATTCAGTATGTTTTTTTTTTCAAACAATGGAGCCTACCAAATTTATTTTATTTTCTCACAGTGTTGATATTAGTGATGTAAGACGGTTTGGCGAACTGCAATAGTGCAACCTCAGTCCCACCTGCACCATATATAACCGCTGAAGGATAAATCTTCTGCACCCCATGTGTGCAATTACAAGCTTCACTTCTTTATAGACTGACACTTCTATCTTCTAGCAAGGATTGGTCATTTACAATAAATTTGATATAAATGTAATATGACAGAATGTCATCAAACTCCCCCCCTTGCTTGAAAAATAAGCTCGCAAAAATTGGGTATGATCCAATTCCCTCTATGCAATCACTGCTGTCAGAAAATTCTACTCATCTTCTTTTTCATTTTCTCTTGTAACTAGCTTGCTGTCAAGGCCCAGGGGCTTTGCTGCACAGTTTGCTTGGCTGTATTTATAATTGGACCCTGTCAACAGTGTCCAGTGCTGCAGAAGTGCGAGCTTCGCTATGGCATCTACGTTGTGCCAATTTCAACACATGGCAGCTGTGGTGTGTTTTGTCTGTCATTAATGCATAACTGTGGGATAGTGCAGACACAATAGCTGCCCCTACATGTTTGTGGAAGGAATGACAATTATCTAAAGCGAATCAAAGGAGCGTGAGCACAGCTGAAGTTAAATTCTCACCAGTGATCTAGCGGCAGGGTTGCACATTTACAGGGAGATAGATGCTGGTATGTGTGTTTGTATACAAATAATGGAAGATGAACCAAATAATGAGACCTGCTGTTCCCATCAATACCAGAATCTCAGTATTTTTTTTTTTTCTGCTGACAAGATAATTGTGTGTAATAGTAGAGCAAATGCAAGGGAGGGATTTAGGATGCAGCATAGCTTCATCTTTCTGCATCAAGACTCCATGTTAGGCATGTTTCAATCTCCTCTGCGATTTCTTCTTTTTTTAGCCATGTTCCTTGCTTCCTTATCGAATTTACTGTTAACCAAATTGAGGGATTTGACCTGCTTTGCAGTTTTACTAAGTATCTGCGTGGGGGTTCTCGTAATCAGTGTGGGAGGCAAAAAAAAAAAAAAAAAGTAAGAAAATAAAGTTGTATCATGACTCAGCTTGTCAAGATTAAAATGCTCGGTTTGGAAAAGTGTCAGACACCTAGAGGATAGAGGCAAATATGACAACGGATGCATGACCCCAAAAAAGACACAGCAGAACTTAAGCGCCATGTAGAGCAAAACGGTGGGCAGGGTGAAACACGTTGAGATGAGGTGCCATGCTTGTCTTTGTTGCAAAATTAGGGCAAGACTTTTATGGACGAATCTGTTGACGATCACAGCCACTCTAAATATACATAAATTCGTGAGCTGTATGTACGCAATGCCGTGCAAAAGTCTTCATATCCCCAGAATCGTTTTACATTGTTGCTTAAACTTCAGTTTTTCATGATGCAAGCAATTAGGTTGCAATTGTAATGCAAATGAAAATGGACTGTATGGGTTTCCTTTCCTCTTTTCAATTGCGAGTGTTACACGCACTTGAATTCAACCCCCTTTACTCGGGTGCACCTAAATAAAACCCGGGGGCAACTGACTTTCATTTAATCTCAAGCTTTAATGCGCATATTCTGTGACAGCACTGGAATACCAGTTGAAGCATCATGACCATCAATGAGCAAGATGCCCAGGATTATAAAGCAGGGGCCGTGTTATAAAACGGGCACCTGACTATTCAACCCATCAACCGAAAATCTAATGTTGACAAAGCTGCAAACCAGCCAGTGGTCATTGACAAAAACGAGAACTTTTTTCTTTTTTTCAAAACGGAGATCCATGTGTTTGCCTATCACACGAAATCCCAACGGAATTCTCTGAGTGTATCGTGGAGGTAGAGAGACAAGGCGAGAAAAAAGAGCAAGGCGTGTGAATAATTTCACAAGGCGCAAGTTGGTTGCGAAGACTCCCCATCTCGCCTCAACACCGCACACCAGGAGGGGGCGACAAAGATCCACTTTGGTCTGAGCGAGATTCCACATTGTATTTCTGAACAGCTCGTAGCTGCTTTTCTTTACTGTCAGGAGTGTGGCACGGATAGGTTATATATATATATATATATATATATATATATATATATATATATATATATATATATATATATATATATATATATATATATATAATTATTATTATTTTATTTTACCTGTGGAGGATAAAACACTTCCTTTTAACCACACAGCCTTTATCCAGCAAGTTCACTTCTCACTCACGTCTCGTTTTTACCCATTGATCGTCTCCAAGATCTGTCCTCCCCTCATCTTTCTGGCTGCTCAGAAATGACACAACCCCCGTCCATTTAAGACCCGGCGAGCGCATTCCTGGGGAGCCGCGGACCAATGGACTAAGAGGAGGGCGTGACTTTTCTTCTTTCTTTTTTTTTTTTTTTACTCCAGCAAAGCAGGAGTATGAAGTTTCGCCCAACAGAGCACAGCTGCTGGGAGAGAATGGTGCAGCTCCGCGCTCAGCTCGGCTGCGTGATTCTACCCAGCTCCCTTCGCGTCTCCCCGCAACTTTAAGCGACTGTCTGCAAGAGTGCGCGCACAAAAGTTGGACCCTGCTCCGGCTCTGCTCCCCCCAAATGGCTCGGCTCATCCCCGCGCATACGCCCGGGGCCGGCGCCGCTCATCTGCTCCTGCTGGCGCTGATTCTGACAGGTGATGCAGTTGCGAGTGTTGCTGACAGCCACGGATTATCGTACGCCCTGCGGCCCGAGCTCTCGGAGGACACCATCCTGGTCGCCAACAACGGGATCCGCGTCCCCTTCGGCAGGTCGGTCTTCGTTGATCCCGTCAACGATTTGGTGGTGCAAGTTCAGCCCGGCGACAGATGCAGCATCACGGTGCTGGACAACGACCCCCTGTCTCAGAGACCCGGACACCTGTCGCCGAAAAAGTTTCCGTGCGAATTTGGCCCCAACGACGTGAAGTACGCGCACTTTGGCTCCCGGAGCCCCCCGAGAGACAGAGTTCGTTTACAGCTCAGGTATGACACCCAGACGGACACGATAATAATACCGTTCATGATGGAGGTGGAGGTGATCTTTACGCAGCTGGAGGTGCTGACAAAGAACATGCCCCTCACCGTTGACGCGCTGCTGGGCACCAGTAATCCCATCGACAGAACAATTTTGGAGTTCACCTTTGATAGGAGCAGGCAGCAGTGCAAAATCTCCTCTCTCGCCAGCGGTAACGTGATTCCCAGATACGGGAAACTTGTGGACGAGGACGGCCTCAGAGCAACGGTGGACTGTGATGAATTTGTTGGGATGAACATCCGCTATCGGCACACTTTTGCTTCCAAGTCTCCGAACAGAGATTACATCCCCATGCTGGTGGAGTTGTATGATAAAGAGGGAAACGTGCTTAAGCGGGAGTTTTTCCAGATTTTGGTGAGAATAAAAGACGGGGAGGACAACACGCCCCCCAAGCCCAGCTTTGTTGCCATGATGATGATGGAAGTGGATCAGTTCGTAATGACAGCCATAACCACCGACATGCTGGCTGCTGAGGACGTGGAGTCCAATCCCGACGAATTAATTTTCAACATCACTTCCCCTCTGTCCTTTGAAGAGGGCTACATAGTCAGCACAGACGACAGGAATTTACCCATAAGCTCATTTTACCAGGGAGAACTCAAAGAATTGAAAATTGCTTACAAGCCTCCCGCTGTGGATTCGGACGCAGAGAGGATTTTCCAGATTGAGTTCGAGGTGGTGGACACAGAAGGGGCTGTGTCAGACACGTTTGCATTCATGATTGTCGTCAAGCCCATGAACACCATGGCCCCCGTAGTCACAAGGAACACCGGCCAGTTGTTGTATGAGGGCCAGTCCAGGCCGCTGTCCAGTTCGCAAAGTCTGGAAATCAGTGATGAGGACAATTTAGACAAAGTCAGAATTAGCGTTATTGATGGCTTGAGGCACGGACAGTTAACCGTTCTGGGCTCCACGAGGAAATTTTTCACCCCAGCTGACCTTGATGCCGGATTAGTCATTTATCAGCACGATGGCAGTGACACATACAGCGATAATATCATCTTCAGGATGACAGATGGCACGAACGAAGTTGAGTTTTTGTTTCCCATTACGGTGGTGCCTACAGACGACGAGGCGCCCATCATCAATGCCAACACAGGTTTGATATTGTTTAAAAATCAGGTCATGCAAATCTTCCCATCTATGCTGAGTGCCGCTGATATTGACTCGGAAGATTCGACGATAAAATTTGCACTGGAGCCTCCCTTTCCAGCGGTGGGGCAGGTGCTGCTGCGTCAGTCTGAGGCACCGAAGGACCCGTCTACGTGGAAGTTTGATACGCAGGATGAAATGTATGAGAAAGTAGTCACCGAATGGCTGCTGCAGGACATTCTTGACGGAAAACTGTTCTACAAGCACACGGGGCCCCACAGCACGAGCACAGTCATGGATCAGTTTGTGTTTAGAGTACAAGATGACAACGATCCCCCCAACCAGTCAGGTAAGAACACGTTCATAATCAAAATATTTCCTGTTGATGACCTCCCACCGGAGCTTTACCCTCGCACGACCTTACAAATGACTGTGCACGAGTATCAGCTAACGTACTTCCAGAAGAAATTCCTCCGGTACACCGACCTGGACTCAGAAGATCGAGATCTCAAGTACACCATCATCCAGCCGCCCACAGACACAGACGAGAACAGCCCTGTTGTGCTGGGAGCCCTGGTGCTGACTGAAGACCCAAACACTGAAGTCACAACTTTCACACAGGCACAAATTAATCACCACAAGATAGCCTACAAACCACCTGATCTCGAGCTGGGAATTACCACTCACGTTGTGCAGTTCAGGTACACCGTGGAGGATGTCTCCAGAAACAGCGCCGACGGGGTTTTTACAATATTCTTAAAGCCCGTGGACAACAAACCGCCTGAAATAACAAACTCTGGGTTTACTGTGCTTGAACGCAGCAGACATATCCTCACCAGAGGCGAGCTGGACACCACAGACACAGACACAGAGAGCAGCAAGATAATCTTCACCATCACACAGCCTCCTCTTCATGGCCAGATCCAGTTTGCATTCACTGACATGACCAAAGGAGACACATTTAACCTAGAGAATATTCAAAACGGAATGATCTCATACATCAACAATGGGGATGAATCAACCGTCGACTCAATAAAAATAGACGTCAGTGATGGGGTGCATGTAGTTCCAATTTCTATCAAAATTACCGTGAAGCCAATTGACGATGAGATTCCAACAATCAACCTACCAGTAGGTACAATAGGCTCGTACATAGATGTTCTAGAAGATAAGGCCACCGAAATCACAAGCAACGTGATCCAGGGGAGAGACGAGGACACGGATGACCTCCGTTTGACCTTCATCATTGAAGACAAGCCATCATTTGGTGAAATCCTGGTGAAAGGGGTCCCGTCGAGCACGTTCACTCAAGCTGATATCATTAACGGCTTTGTGGTCTACGCTCATACGAGCGGAGAGATTGGCTTGAACACAAAGGATGACTTTTTCAATCTCACCCTGACTGACATGTCTGATGAGTGGACTATAGGTGGAAATAAAATTACAGGTGTCAGAGTTCATGTGACTATTCTTCCTGTGGACAGCCAGGCTCCTGAGGTCTTTGTAGGGCCACAGTTTACTGTTACCGAGGGAGAAAAAAATGTAATTCAAATTCTTCATATCAGCGCTGATGATGTTGACACTCCGAATGATGACCTCCTTTGCACAATTATTGTGCAGCCAACTTCAGGTTATGTGGAAAACATCTCTCCAGCCCCAGGCTCGGAGAAATCCAGGTCCGGGACAGCTATTAGTGCCTTCACCATCAAAGACATTAGGCATAATCACATCTACTACGTTCAAAGCATTCACAGAGGATACGAGCCAGTGGAGGACAGGTTTACCTTCAGATGCTCTGATGGCATCAATTTCTCTGAAAGGCACTTTTTCCCCATCTCCATAATCCCCTCTAATGATGAAAAGCCAGAGATTTACATGAGAGAATTTGTGGTTATGGAGGGCATGAACATAGTTATTGACACTCCCATTCTGAACGGCGCCGATGCAGACCTCCCATCAGATCAGCTCACATTCTTCATCACCAAACCCCCCAGGCATGGATTTATTCTCAATCAGCTCACTACCGGCACTCTCCCTGTGTCTAACTTCACCTTGGATCAGATCATTGATGGCTCGAGCATTGTGTATGAGCATGATGACTCCGAGACAACGGAGGACAGCTTTGAAATCGTCCTCACAGACGGAAAATTCAGTGTGGAGAAAACGGTGATAGTGATGGTTATCCCTGTGGATGACGAAACCCCGAGGATGGCTATCAACGATGGCCTTGAAATCGAGATCGGTGACGTTAAAGTAATCAGCAATAACATTTTAAAAGCTACTGATCTGGACTCTGAGGATAGTACACTGACTTATATTATCAGATATGGGCCTGGCCAGGGGTATTTGCAAAGAACAATGCCGTCTGGTGAATTGCAAAACATCTCAGTGGGGATGAATTTTACACAGAACGAAGTAGACCAGGGATTGATTATTTACATCCACAATGGGCAAGAAGGAATCCGCGACCTCATCAAATTCGATGTGACAGATGGAATCAACCCTTTAATTGACAGATACTTCTACGTCACAATCGGCGGCATTGACGTAGTTTTCCCTGATGTGATAAGCAAAGGAGTCTCCCTGAAAGAGGGGGGCCGTGTGACCTTGACGACGGACCTTCTCAGTACAAGTGACCTGAACAGTCCAGACGAACACTTGGTTTTCACAATCACCCGCGCTCCTGTGAGGGGACACCTGGAATGCACAGACACGCCTGGGATGCCAATCTCCTCCTTCACCCAGCTCCAGCTGGCTGGCAACAAAATCTACTACATTCACACCGCTGACGACGAGGTGAAAATGGACAGCTTTGAATTCGAAGTGACCGATGGCTACAACCCCGTGTTCCGCACCTTCCGCATCTCCATCACCGATGTGGACAACAAAAAGCCGGTGGTTACGGTACACGGCCTGGTGGTGACTGAGGGAGAGAACAAGCTCATTACACCTTTTGAGCTGACAGCTGAAGACAGAGACACTGTTGACCGCCTGTTAAGATTCACAGTAACCCAAATGCCAGTTCATGGTCGCCTGCTCTTCAACAACAGTCGGCCTGTCACCTCTTTCACAAAGCAAGACCTAAATGAGAACATGATCAGCTACAAGCACGATGGCACAGAGAGCGCCGAGGACAGTTTCTCCTTCACTGTCACCGACGGCACCCACACCGACTTCTATGTCTTCCCCGACACGGTATTTGAGACCCGTAAACCCCAAGTGATGACGATTACTGTTCATGCTGTGGACAACGGGGTTCCACACATTGTAGTTAACAAGGGTGCCCAGACTTTGCGGGTGATGGCGAGAGATCACCTGGGGTTCGTGATCACAAGTAAGTCCCTCAAAGCGGAAGACAGAGACAGCATTCAGGGCTCTGTGACTTTTCGGATCACCGTAGCCCCAGAACACGGTTACCTGATCAACCTTGGCAGAGGAAATGCAACTGTCTCCACCTTCACACAAGGTAAGACAGACACTTTTATTACTGCTTGCCTTTTGTTCTTGCAACACTGACATCCTGCAGACGTTCTGTCTGAAGACACATTTTGATTCTCAGAGGCGTTTGATGCTAATCTCCTCTTTATATTTACCTGTTATGCTAAATGTGTTCCCCATTTGACACATAAAAGCAACTTGCGGTAACATAAAGTTTTTTTATTATTATTATTAATGTTTGATACATTTTCTGAGAGAAGAAATGTTTTGGGGCCCCAGGCTTACCAGATCTCCAGAGGAGTGTATTTTTTTTTTCTACAGTGCCTAGTGGGCTCACTTTTGGAAGGAGCTGGTGGAGATTTGTTCCTTACCAGGGAACTATTTTCAAAGAAAAACCAGGGGAAATATAGACGTGGTGGTGAATAACACGAACCGCAAACACGCTGAAGGGAGACTGGCTCAAAGGAAATCACTAGTTTTGTAAACAACACAGGGCTGTGCAGAAGTTATATTTCAAACAAGCCAGAGGGACATCTTGGTTAATGGTAAATGTGGGTGTAGGAGCACATCTGTTGTGTCAATGTCCATGTTATTTCTGCTTTGATTTACGGAGCCACTGTGCAAAGTGTATCACCGGGTAATTTATATTTCAGCAGTTTTTTTGTAAGTGTAAATAGTTCAGAGATACAAACTGTGTACCAGTAGTGCCATTTTTGCGATTCATTGGTTAAATCCGTTATTCCATTTAGTTGAAGCTCTTTTGGCACAAATACCTGAAGGCATTAAGGGTTACATTTTGAAAACTACCAATGAAAGTATCAGTGAATCACTGAATGTCATTCAGGATTTCACATAAATATACAGCACTTTTTTTATTTTTATTTTTATCTGACAGGTTTGCCTAAAATTTAAATATTCCAAGACTTTCAGCATGCATATTTCATCACACGGCCCGAGTCTGCATCAAAAGCAGTGTTCAAAGGTTGTTTTTAAGAGGCACATTGGGGGGGATAAATATATATAAAAAAAACCTGATCAGATTTTCTTTATTGTCATTATTTAAGCCAACTAAACCATGCAGATTTTTGTTGGTAGGACGACGGGGCTGCTACTAAAGCAAATGCTTTCTTTTTCAGCTGAAATCGATGACATGAACATATGCTACATTCTGAGGCACGGTGTCAATGCCACGAACGACATATTCCATTTCTCCATCGAAGACAATGGTACGTTGGCTTTTATCCTCTCATCCTCATCTCATCCTCTCAGGAAGATCGTTTGTAAAGTTTGACGCAAATGCTTCTCATGCTGACGCGTGAGCCTGAAACATCGAACATGTGTTACGCTGTCCCAACTTGAACTTTAAGAAGACTTTCCACACGTAGCAAAGCTCAGCACTCATATCACAGTGTGCCTAATTAAGCCGGGGTTGTGTGCAAAGATAGCAAGGAGCTGCACAGCTACATCTTCACTCTCACATATTTTAGAGGGAAAGATATTCGATATTCTGCTTATATTGCAAAGTAGGTTTTTGGCTCTGCTGTGATTTGTTGCTTTCCTGCTTACAACCATTTTATCTAAGCGGGGGTAAAAATGGTTTGTTAGTTTTACTGTAAATGACTCCATAGGTAGCGCTTTCCTTTTCGGCTCCAACCCGTGATTACCGGTTATTTTTCAGCAAAAAATCTTTCATTTCGAAAATGACTAATTAGGAAAGCAATTAGCAAAGACCCTCTTTTTTTTTTTTTTCCAACGAAGATTTGTAATCAGGCGCAGCGAAAGGTTTGGGGCAATGATGTCGGTGTTGCCGATTAGCAGAAGCAGCGTGCCTTACAGTGTGTCCTTTTCACTACCCTTCAGCTGTGATGAGTGAGCACAAAGAGCCGCTCTAATAGGGGCCCTCTTTTCCCACAAGTACCTCCCTGGCCTCCGTACTCAAACTCTCATTTCATTTTTTTTTTTTTTTTTTTTTTTTTAGGACAAATCTGTTGCTTCGGTTTAAATCCAAGGCAACAGGTGGGTGGAGTGCTGATGAGTGATGACTGAAAAGCAGGAGCTGGCTCTAAATTACAGTTCTTTACCTGAGAGGCTTGTTCGCTTTGAGTGCAGGAGAAACTTCTTTGTTGGTGAGGCTCCATCAGTCTCTCCTCCCCCCATTACCACACCTGCGCTGTTTGCCAGGGATCTCTGCTGGTTTTCTTCCTCTCTGTCACTCTCTTAATGACATACCCGAGTCCCACACCAGCGTTTTGTTTTCCAAAGCTGATAGCAAGGTTCACTTTCACAGCTCCCGCTATAATCTTTACATTAAGCCTACACTTGAAAAGGTGAATCTAAATGGTGACGTTCTCCTCTCTGTCAATTAGTTCGATCGACGTTGTCAGGCAGCGCTCATCATGCTGCGGCAATAGCTGGGCTTTAAAGTTCGAATGCGTTTACAAATTTGCAAATTTTCCTGCATTTTTGCCCATCCACAAGGACTTGTCACGTATTGCAGTGCAGCTGGTGCGGTAGTCAGTGAACATTTTTTCAATGAGATCTGAGCTGCGCTGGTGGCAGCCCCGATTCCCCCGACGGAGCCTGCAGCTCTTTGAACAGCCGTGTTGTGGAGGAGCTGAGTGGCGTACACTAGCACACAGCTGTGCCGTGTCATGTTAAACAACGGAAAACGTTTCCCTCCTCAATTGAGCCTTATTTAGCCACTGCAAGTTTGTAATGTTTTTTTGGGTTTTTTTCAGTAAATGGTTGCTTTTATTGACGCGGCTACTTATGGTTAATCCAAGGGTGTGCGCTAACAGATGCAAACTCTTCATGTGCTTGCTAATTGAAGGGGTTGTAGTGTGTGTGTGTTTTGCTTTTTTTGTTTTGCTGCTCATTGCCAGTGTCCTGTAATTCGTCTTGCCTCCTCAGCACATGTCATGGTTATGTATATACAGTCATCGTTAAAAGAAAGTGCACCTATAAAGGTGATCTAGTTTGCCAGCTTCTGACATTGTATAGACCTAACCTCTAGTTTACAAAAACCTACAGCTCCGCACTGTCAGGATTTATGAAACAAATATAAAGCCAATTAGAAGAAGCTGTATATAAAAAATAATTACACCAAATGATTCATTCACTTTTGCAAGCACCTTCAGCAGCAATACGTTGGATTGGTTATTTTCTGTAAGTCATTCAGGTTGAGATCTCTCCTTTATTTCACCCCTTTGCTGTTTTCTATCGCTGTAATTAATTACCAGCTTTTAAGTTTGAGAAACAGAGCCCTTTGGCACCAGACGTTTTGTACCAACTATACCCTTTAATAACTGACTATTTAAAGTAATGTTATATATTCCAGTAACGGTCTACTCTTAGGAAAGCTGGCAAAGCAACTCAAATAAATCAATACCTATAATAATAAATAAATACCTATTATCAGAGGTCAAACATATTTTTGTTTTAGTTTGATCGGATGGCGTGATCTGTCATATTTCATGACTTTAAACTGGTCAATATTGGTATTAGAACCAATAGAAAAAAAGGAAAAATGTAATAAACATTTTTAAGCATAGTTTATCTTATTTATTATTTTAAGTTATTAAATACAAAGAAATATTTTAGACTAAAGCATGGAAAATGGAAGTAGAAAGGGACAAACGGGCAACATGTCAGTATGAAATTCAGGTAATACCTGTAAATGGCAACAGGTATGACTTACCACAGATTAAAATGTGAAATTTTTTTTTTGTTTGAATTGAGTTGATGAGACCAATTCTTGCTAAATAGTTTTCTTTGAGAAAATCTTAAAATCAAGCATCAGTTTCTCAAGACTTCTTGATGCAAAAGCACAATGAATTAACCTTAAATTTGGACAAGATAGGCCACCATTTACTCTTTTTGTTAGTCATTTCACATGGAATGGTTTATTATACCAAATACAGCGGCCTGCAAAAGTATTCACCCTCTTAGCATTTTTCATGTTTTGTTAGCTCACAACCTGAAATTACAATCAGCTTCATTTTCCAGGTATGTGTACACATACGATTTCTGAAAACGTTTCAACACCTATCCAGGAGTCTTTCTCAATTCTGGTGGCTCACACTGTGACAATTTTGGGGCACAAAGACTCATGGATAGGTGTCCAAACGTTTTCAGAAAAACAAAGCAAAAGACCGGTTGCCTCCAATTTAAGCCCATTTGCTGAATACAACAACACATTAATCCAGTAATAAAAAGAAAAATCAAACACAGTCAACACAGTCTTCAGTATAGAGGACACCTATGAACACACTATGAACAAACTGACAGATTGAGACAATAAAGTAATGGGGCAATGAACAGAGGATGCATGATTAAATATTATTTCCACTGTTATTGTTATGTACATGTCGGAGGTGGGATGATGTACAGATGCATTGGTTAGTAGTTTGCACTGTTTCATTTACACAGCATGCTAAAACTTTGAATATTTATATTTTCGTTGTGCAGCAAACAGCAAATAGAGCTGGGCTTCCATAAAGCCCAGATCTATGGAGTCTATGGCTTATTGTGGTCCTATAGACAGATCCTCCAGTCTCTGCTGTCTCTGTGCTGCCTCCCTGTATAATGCCCTCCTTGCCCGGTCTCTGATTTTTGGTGGACCGTGCTAGATGATGGATTTGATGGTGCTCTGGGGGAACATCTGAGATTTTGATATTTTTTGATAACCCCACTGTGACTTGTACTACTAAGAAACTTTGTCGCTGACTTGTTCAGAGGTCTTCATGGTGTGATGCCTCTTGCTGCAGCCTCTGTGGCCTTTCAGAAAATATATATTACTGACAGATCATGTGACACTTAGATTGCTTTGAAGTAGGGCTGGGCAATATATCTAGATTTTAAAAATATAGAGATTAAGAGATCTAAGATGAGACTATATCATTTATCTGGAGATGGTCTATGTTACGTTATAATTATACTTTAATGTATTCCAGTAGGTTATTTTTCAGCTGTTTCTCATATTTATCTACAGCTGTTTGTTGCTCTGCATTTGGGATAAAGATTTAAATCATAGATGCCTTTTTTTTTTATTACTTTATGAAAAGAAAAACATATTGAGATAAATATCATATATAGGCATTCGGCCTAAAAATATTGAGATATTATTTTTGGTCCATATCACCCAGCACCAAATTTGAAGTTAATTGGTTGCACCAGAGCATTTTAGGGACTTCTTTGCATTCTAATTTTCAGGTTTTTTCTAATTATTTATTCATATGCATTTTTCTTTCCAGTTCTCCAATATAGTATTATTTGCAGGCCAATCACATAAACTAAGATTAGAAAACATTTACATTACATGTTGGTAACATGGATGTAACAAAATAGGTAAAAAGTCCAAGGGGGTTAATAGTTTTGCAAGGCACTGTATGGATTTCCAGTATAGACTCCAGTATTTGGCATCCTGCTGGCAGTATTGAAAAGTTAATTTAATCTATGTTAGCCAACAACCTATATTTAGCCAGGTTCATCGTGCTGCCTGAATTACTTCCAGACTCCTCAAAAGGGTGGTGATTGAATTTATCTTGGACATACATCTATACTGAGCCACAGGCAGAGCCCACTGTGATAAGGATGATTTGGGACTGAGCAGATGATTTAATTGATATGCCAGTCATGAGCTGATATATATATAAAAAAATCAATAACCACTAAGATGTTGCTGCCATGTACCTCTGGCTGTATGAAATACCTCTGATAAGCTTCCCCAAAAAAATGCAGGGTTAAGGGTTGGCGTATAATGTATTAGATCACCTATGGAAAATTTCCTCCAAACTCAAATTCCTTTACAAATAATTGTCTAATAATAAAACTGAAAATTTCTCTACTCTTGCGATTGTCTATGTAAATAGCAAAATGCATAATTATTCTCTATCTTTACATGTGTTCGCAACATATAAGAGTGAAGTTAATGGCTATTACTACGGCACCATGTACCCCAACCCTCTTCCCTAAGAATTACGCTTACATAGCTGTATAACAACATTTAAAAAAAATATTAAATTCCCATAAATCCTTTACATTTTATGTTTCCAGGTTTCTACATTTTATATATGCATACATAGTTACATACATACATAAATTACTGGGAAACCAGTATTGTCAACATTAACTGGTCATTTGTGATGTAAATTGATGTACTTATTTTAAATTGTAGACTAAAGTGTTGTCTAGAGGGTTGCAAATGGATCAGAATGTGTTGAGTGAATAGCTGCAGATGGAGTATATTGCTGGATGTGCTGTATGCATTGTGAACATATTTTATTGTTGTGACCAGCTCAGGGACTGCAGATGGAATGTAGCTGTAGCTAAAGCTGGTGTGAAGCATGTCTTCTTTTTGTAGAAATGTATGAAAAAAACAACAACCTAAACATACATACATACATACATACATACAGAGTTATGTACATACTTACATACATACATACTTACGTATATACCTACATACATACATACATACATACATACATACATACATACATACATACATACATACTTACATACTTACTTACGTGTATACATACATACATACATACATACATACATACATACATACATAAATACATACATACATACATACATACATACATAGTTATGTACATACTTACATACATACATACATACATACTTACGTATATACCTACATACATACATACATACCTACATACATACATACATACATACATACATACTTACATAATTACTTACGTGTATACATACATACATACATACATACATACATACATACATAAATACATACATACATACATACATACATACATACATACATACATACATACATACATACATACATACGTAGGCATATACATACTTACATGCATACATACATACATACATACATACATACATACATACATACATACATACATACATACATACATAGTTATGTACATACTTACATACATACATACATACATACTTACGTATATACCTACATACATACATACATACCTACATACATACATACATACATACATACATACATACTTACATACTTACTTACGTGTATACATACATACATACATACATACATACATACATACATAAATACATACATACATACATACATACATACGTAAGCATATACATACTTACATGCATACATACATACATACATACATACATACATACATACATACATACATACATACATACATACATACATACATACGTAGGCATATACATACTTACATGCATACATACATACATACATACATAGTTATGTACATACTTATGTACATACTTACGTGCATATGTACTTACAAACATACATACATACTTACCAGTGGCGGCTGGCCAGTAGGGGGCGCTCGGGCGCCGCCCCCTTTAAATCGTTTAGATAATAAATGATTTCTGAACTGCAAAGTACTTAGAAATGTATTTATTCATACTGTGTGTCCAATAGACATGTTAGAATTTATTAAAATAGTAAATACATAATTCTATTTAATTGCTCACATTGTGCACACTTCCTCCTTTCCTATGTGCCGGGCGCCGGTCTAATGGGAGTGAATGTAGGCGCCGCAACTTGGGCAAGCACGTGATCTGAGGCTGACTTTTAATTGGTTATCTAGGTTTTTGCATCGGGGCGCAGAGCTCTGCGTCCCGGACACACCTATTCTGTTGCGTCATTACTGGTAGAGTGTCAGTACTGGCTAATTTTTTTAAAAACATTGTGTGATTGGACAATCCCCAATTCGACTCAGCTCAGCTGCAGTTCGTTAGGTTGATTCACGGTTATGCTTGCAAAGTTGAGTAGTTTCAAAATGAGAGAAAATTCTGTTTTGTCTTTACAAAAAAATGCTTTTACAAAGCGTTCACTTGAAGAAAAAAAACAGGATAAAGAAGCTTGGACCGGATCGTCTTAATATACAAATTCAGCAGCAGGCAAGTGATCTCTCCACTCCATGGTTGGACAAAGCAGTGTAGGTAGTAGTCAGCCAGTGAAGAAGCGTCGGGCACTCAGTGTAGAAGACCATGAAAGGATTGCTGCAGAGGTGAGTTGTTGTGGAAAATCACTGTTACACTGGTTTATAGTAATGTTATTTAATATATTAGGAAGATGTGCTTTGTAGTTAGAAATACCTTTAGTTGTGTCTATGCTGTGTAGGTATGTTGATGTAATGTTTGTCAGCAAGATATTTTATTATTTAAGTTGTACTGAAGTTTATGGGTAATGGGGAATAAAACATTTGGTTACTGAATTTTGTATAATCTTGTCCCACAAAAATGCTGTAACACATTTCATAACACTGCCTTAAAAAATGGCAGCAAATGTTATTAAAATCAGGAAAACAATCTAGAAGAAGTCTTTTCAGAAACTGTCACGCTCTTGAAGATCCTCATCACCACACCCATGACCACAGCTGAAAGCTGAAAGGTGCTTTTTAACTCTGAAAAGAATCAAGACTTTTCTGAGAAACTCAATGACTCAGGACAGGCTGAATGCATTGGCCATGTTGTCAATGGAGAAAAGACTAGTCACAGAGATGACTGACTTTAACAAGAATATAATTGAGAAATTTGCTGGGCAGAAGGAAAGGAGGGCAAAATTCATGTTCAAATAGTGCTATTTTTTAAGATTTGCTTTGTTTGTTTTTCATTTGTTTGTTTGTGTGCGCCCCCCTCAGTTTTTTTAGCACCAGCCGCCACTGATACTTACGTATATACATACATACATACATACATACATACATACATACATACATACATACATACATACATACATACTTACATACTTACTTACGTGTATACATACATACATACATACATACATACATACATACATACATAAATACATACATACATACATACATACATACATAGTTATGTACATACTTACATACATACATACATACATACTTACGTATATACCTACATACATACATACATACCTACATACATACATACATACATACATACATACATACATACATACATACATACTTACATACTTACTTACGTGTATACATACATACATACATACATACATACATACATACATACATAAATACATACATACATACATACATACATACATAGTTATGTACATACTTACATACATACATACATACATACTTACGTATATACCTACATACATACATACATACCTACATACATACATACATACATACATACATACTTACATAATTACTTACGTGTATACATACATACATACATACATACATACATACATACATAAATACATACATACATACATACATACATACATACATACATACATACATACATACATACATACATACGTAGGCATATACATACTTACATGCATACATACATACATACATACATACATACATACATACATACATACATACATACATACATAGTTATGTACATACTTACATACATACATACATACATACTTACGTATATACCTACATACATACATACATACCTACATACATACATACATACATACATACATACATACATACTTACATACTTACTTACGTGTATACATACATACATACATACATACATACATACATACATAAATACATACATACATACATACATACATACGTAAGCATATACATACTTACATGCATACATACATACATACATACATACATACATACATACATACATACATACATACATACATACATACGTAGGCATATACATACTTACATGCATACATACATACATACATACATAGTTATGTACATACTTATGTACATACTTACGTGCATATGTACTTACAAACATACATACATACTTACCAGTGGCGGCTGGCCAGTAGGGGGCGCTCGGGCGCCGCCCCCTTTAAATCGTTTAGATAATAAATGATTTCTGAACTGCAAAGTACTTAGAAATGTATTTATTCATACTGTGTGTCCAATAGACATGTTAGAATTTATTAAAATAGTAAATACATAATTCTATTTAATTGCTCACATTGTGCACACTTCCTCCTTTCCTATGTGCCGGGCGCCGGTCTAATGGGAGTGAATGTAGGCGCCGCAACTTGGGCAAGCACGTGATCTGAGGCTGACTTTTAATTGGTTATCTAGGTTTTTGCATCGGGGCGCAGAGCTCTGCGTCCCGGACACACCTATTCTGTTGCGTCATTACTGGTAGAGTGTCAGTACTGGCTAATTTTTTTAAAAACATTGTGTGATTGGACAATCCCCAATTCGACTCAGCTCAGCTGCAGTTCGTTAGGTTGATTCACGGTTATGCTTGCAAAGTTGAGTAGTTTCAAAATGAGAGAAAATTCTGTTTTGTCTTTACAAAAAAAATGCTTTTACAAAGCGTTCACTTGAAGAAAAAAAACAGGATAAAGAAGCTTGGACCGGATCGTCTTAATTTACAAATTCAGCAGCAGGCAAGTGATCTCTCCACTCCATGGTTGGACAAAGCAGTGTAGGTAGTAGTCAGCCAGTGAAGAAGCGTCGGGCACTCAGTGTAGAAGACCATGAAAGGATTGCTGCAGAGGTGAGTTGTTGTGGAAAATCACTGTTACACTGGTTTATAGTAATGTTATTTAATATATTAGGAAGATGTGCTTTGTAGTTAGAAATACCTTTAGTTGTGTCTATGCTGTGTAGGTATGTTGATGTAATGTTTGTCAGCAAGATATTTTATTATTTAAGTTGTACTGAAGTTTATGGGTAATGGGGAATAAAACATTTGGTTACTGAATTTTGTATAATCTTGTCCCACAAAAATGCTGTAACACATTTCATAACACTGCCTTAAAAAATGGCAGCAAATGTTATTAAAATCAGGAAAACAATCTAGAAGAAGTCTTTTCAGAAACTGTCACGCTCTTGAAGATCCTCATCACCACACCCATGACCACAGCTGAAAGCTGAAAGGTGCTTTTTAACTCTGAAAAGAATCAAGACTTTTCTGAGAAACTCAATGACTCAGGACAGGCTGAATGCATTGGCCATGTTGTCAATGGAGAAAAGACTAGTCACAGAGATGACTGACTTTAACAAGAATATAATTGAGAAATTTGCTGGGCAGAAGGAAAGGAGGGCAAAATTCATGTTCAAATAGTGCTATTTTTTAAGATTTGCTTTGTTTGTTTTTCATTTGTTTGTTTGTGTGCGCCCCCCTCAGTTTTTTTAGCACCAGCCGCCACTGATACTTACGTATATACATACATACATACATACATACATACATACATACATACATACATACATACTTACTTACGTGCATACATACATACATACATACATACATACATACATACATACATATATGTGCAAATATAGTACATACTTATATACATACATACATACTTATGTGCATACGTAGGTATATACATACTTACGTGCATACATACATACATACATACTTACATGCATACATACGTACATACATTCTAACGTACATACATACATACTTGCATGCATACGTACATACATACATACATACGTACATACATACATACGTAGGCATATACATACTTACATGCATACATACATACATACATACATACATACATACATACATACATACATACATACATACATACATACGTAGGCATATACATACTTACATGCATACATACATACATACATACATACATACATACATACATACATACATACATAGTTATGTACATACTTATGTACATACTTACGTGCATATGTACTTACAAACATACATACATACTTACGTATATACCTACATACATACATACATACATACATACATACATACATACATACATACATACATACATACATACTTACTTACGTGCATACATACATACATACATACATACATACATACATACATACATATATGTGCAAATATAGTACATACTTATATACATACATACATACTTATGTGCATACGTAGGTATATACATACTTACGTGCATACATACATACATACATACTTACATGCATACATACGTACATACATACATACATACATACATACATACATACATACATACATACATACATATTAAAAATTATATTAAAATATCTGTATTGGCTGATTTTGCATTAACATACTTTTGGCTTTTTTCTTTTATTGAATTGCTTATCGCTGGACTTCCTCTCTGCTGCAATTAATCTGCTGCTTTATAAACCTTTTTAGATGTACCTCTTCTGTTAAGAGTATCAATTTAACTAGTATTTCATTGTTATCAATTCATCTTACCCACATAAAAAAAGACGAGTCTTGTCGTTCCCTTCCAATCAGCTCCAATGCGTGATTTAAAACCCCAATACTTTTATACATTATCAGGATATAAAATCCAAGTCCAGGAGCCTATGATGAATAGCGCATTTCTCCAAGCTATAAACAGTTTATTTTTTTCATAGCTAAAATCTGTATTTAAGTTTTGTTTTTGTTTCTTTACCAACAAAAAGAGGAGATAAGGCTTATTTTTAAAGGAACCCAAATAAAATGTGAAGTTTACTATTTTGAAGAAATGTAACACCTGCAAAGCAAAGGCGCGAACGCAGACCTGGGACATAAACCTTCATAATCACTTGAAAAGTGTTTTGTTTGAAACCAAATTGATGTCTGGATGTTTGTGTTTATGTGTATGCGGGGGTTTGCGAGGGACGGGGCCCCTCTTGTCATTCTAAATCAGGTAATTGCTGTGTGTCGGTGGACTCCAGCACTCCCCTTGTCTCCTGGGGATTCAGGTGCATTCAGGTGAGCTTACCTGAGCACACACACAAGCCCTGGCATTCCCAGGTAGTTGTTTATTGAGCTGAATCTCCTGTCTGCTTCCAGCCACTCACTCAGGATTACAGATGTTCCTAATGACAGACACAACTGCTGTGGTCTTTGTTTTTCATTCCAGACTCTCTTCCTTTTTTTTCCTTTACTGGGGTACCTGCAGTTTGAAATAGATCAATCAGAGCTCAGTTCTTTAAAAAAAAAATGTCTGAAAGTTTTCTTTTTGTTTCTTTCATTAGACTAAAAGCATTCGGTAGAGAGTGCACAAGTCAGTAATTAGGATTTGTTGCGAAATTATTGAGAAAAATACAAAATAGGGCAAATTCCCTCGTGAAAGCCACAATCACACTGAGTAATTGTTCTTGACTTTAATGCACTTCTGCAAAACGTAACAAGTAGGTTGTGTTTGTTATGTCTGCTACATGAAATAAGATGATCTAAATTTGCTGTGAGTGCTTTCAGCTGATAAATTGCCGGCACCATTCCGGGCCTCCAGTAATATCTGATGTGCGGGTTGTCGACATCTCCCATGTTATCAGCGTGTAATCGCCTGTGACACCCGGCACATACTCCATCACCCTTGTCTCTCCTCCTGTTGAACTCCAGGTTTGGAGGGATTATCTTACTCCCCATAGCATGCTAGAGTACAACAAAAAGTAAGACAGAACATGCACTCACATGCAATTGCGGGGTTAGTGTACTATATTATTCCCATCACAGCTTAGGTGATGAGTCTGCAGGTTTTTTTCTTCTTTTTTTTTCTGTGTGCTTCTGTCCTGTTATTAATGAAACTGTCTGCCCTATACTTTTCTTGGGGGGTATAACATTCCTCTGTCCTTGGGACCCGTATGGTATGAATCATATGCATAAAGGATGCTATAAAATTCAGGAAATTACAAAGCTGGTCAGGATGTTGTCCTGTAAGGGGATTTGGGGGTAAAAAAATTATTATCATTTTCTCTTTTTTCTTGTTTGTTTTTGATATTTTGTGGTGAAAAACCTGACATTTGAGTGCCAAGCTTTTCCTGGGAAACAGCTGCTTCATATTGGGGATTTAAAAAAAAAAAAAAAAACTAATTAGAGTGAGGATTCAGGCTAATCTTTTTCATTTGTTTAGTAATTTGGATCCCATTTCTGCGCCATCGCTATCTTTCTAATTGTCCCACCAGCCTGGCCCATAGCTATATTGCAGCATACAGCAACATATTTAAATGTTTATTTCTTTAAATGTGAACATGTGTTTTTTTTTTTTTTTAGGTCCAAGTATATCTGACGGGACTCATAACAACTGAGCAAAAATGTAAAGAATATTGCATTTTTATCGGCAGAACTTAATTACTCATGGAGTTGGAAGAGATCTTATCTCGAGTTCCTGGAATGCTGGAATTTTGACTGATTTTGGCATGGATTAGCTTTGAGATTCCCATTGTTGTAGGGCATAGCAGTGTTCAGATAAAAATCACCAACATAGTGTCTATTGTGATCTAATTACCTGTATTTGAAATAGAAAAGTAACGTTTACTGTTATTACTGCTAAGATAATCGATCGTATTGACTATTACAAGTGTATTAAGGTTATCTGAAACACATCATGTTTGCTGTTTTGACTTGGATGCATAGACTTAGGCAAAAATCTACAATAATGGCCATTACATTTGGTAATAGTCTCAGCTCAATAGACTACTCAGAGTTTAGCAGCTGTAGTTTTGAAACAGTGGTCAATTATTAAAACTGAAGGTTAGGTACTCATTTAGTTTCCACACCATGACTGTCTGACTATATATATTTTATTTTTTTGTAACTGAACATATTTCCAAGCAGCCAGACTTGACTTGCATATTTGACTTGAAAGCCTACTTTCAGCCAGCTGACACAATTTGTTATTTACATGTATGTGAACCAAACTATTTTAGTAGTAAAATTCAATAGTTTCATTGGTAAATTAATCATTGTTATATAATAAAGAATTGACATTTTCATTTGTTTTACCCTCATTTTATCTTATCATCCCTGGAGGATCATAATTTTCCATCTTCTTTAATAAGTTATTAGTAAATGTAGAGCCAAGGTTAACAAAGCAGACAAATTCCCAAAAGTATGGAAAGCCCAGGCCCAGGCTTGTCCTGGGGAAGGTAATATATGTGTCGTCATCACTGCCTAAGGATATCAGTCTAGCAGAACTGAGGTTTTTCTAGGAGTCAACGCTCTTTGGCTCAGGATTTTGGCATCTCCTTCATTTATTGTCCCAGTTCTCAGAATTGGAAAAGCTCAAACACACAATCTGCAAACTACAACATGCTATCTGTAGCCTTAACAAAGAGAAACTCATCCCAATTAAACAATTAAGTATCCTGTGCATTTTGATAGAAGCTAAATTAAAAGGTCAGTCTCACACAGAGACGTGTTAAATGACTTGAACTTGAGTCTTGACAGAGTGGAGGTCATTAATACTAAAGTTGCTGCAGTGACATCTCTTTTTACACAGTAGAAAAGCTTTTGTTGGTTTTGCTAAATCGCTCTGGATAATGTGTTTTTTTGGCCCCCAAATCCCAGCAGTGGGCTGGAGCTTCTCTTCTCATCAATGCTGCATGTTAAGCCCCTGACAGCAGGTCTGTAATGTCCCAGCTCTCCTCAGATGAGGCTCAGTTTAGCGATTTTCGTCTCCATGAATGATGCGCCTCTTTTATGTGCGTTTTTTATGCACGTTCACAGTGGCACAATGAAAGGATCCGCCCTGCATCCATTATGGAGCCAGCTGCCTGATTCTTTAATCAGAGAGTTAAAATCGTTCATCAGCATTCTTGGCTACAACTGCAGCCGATGATGTTTTTGTCTTTGATTTGATGCCATTTTTTTTCCCCTTTTGATTACTGCAACGTGAAATAGAGATCAGTTCATTTTTTTTATATCACCTGTAAGTGAGTATGCCCAGAAAGCATAACATCGGGGTCAATTATAAATATTAAACAATGTTCACTTACAAACCCTGGAATATGATGTTATTTTTGAAACATCAACCTCAAAAAAAAAAAAAAAGGTGCTGGGGAAATTTTATGAGGAATTTTGTTTGTGGATTAAGCTCCTGCTCTCCACCACGTGCTCTCCATAAGTGTGGTCTGATAGGCAGGGTATAAGGTATCAGCTTGTCAAGAAACGGGAAGGAGGAACAAACCGAGGAGATGAAAGATAGAAGTGCTTTGTTGGTGCTGCTGCTGGTGAGAGGAAGGCGTCAAGTTGCTTCCTGTCGCCTGAAGTGATGACATGAATGTGCTGATATGCAGTTCCCTCCCCAAACACCGCCGGTGTTGACAAGCAGTGAAGTGTAGTAGAGTAGTAGTGGCTTAATCTGCATATGAATGGAACTCACCACTGACATGATTAGCTGTAAATCGAGGCTCATGTTCGCGTGTGAAGTAGAACCTTACATCTCCGCACGGCTGCCTCGAAGGGTCAGCGAGCATTCCAGTTTAGCTATTTAGTGGCTAAACATTATCTTTGAAAAGTCAACCTTGAAGGAGGTAGAAAAAAATATGATATCCAGTTGCAAGTCTACAAAAGGACTATTATCGTATGACCGGTAATTCGAGTGCAAGCAAGCCTTGTCTTTGTCAGAATGATTTTTTTTTTTTTTGGTCTGGTTGACAACCTGATCGCTATATGGTGCCGTATCCTGTTGCAGATTTATTTATTTTTTTCTGTTTTTGCTTTTTTATCAAACGTCTGAAAATCGTAACACGACTAAATCCATAAAGACGTTTTCAATTGATAATTTTATCTTTTAGGTGTACTGTTTTGTGAGACGTGAGTGGGTTCCAAAATGCTGGTCGGAAACTTGGGGGTGAGCATGGTGAAGGTTTTAGTGATCAAATAGAAATCCCGCAGGTCTCGGGCCGTGAGGGACATGGAGCACAGACAGAGGAGCGGGCCGTGTAAGGGAAGAATCCAGAATGGAACAATGAAACTCTGGGAGCTTAAATACTGAGGCAGGGGTGGGAAACGACAGAGGAGTCAGAAGAGCTAATCACAGGAGATGTGGAACAGCTGTGGCAGAATGAAAGCAGGGAAACTGAGGGAGAGAGACTGATTAGCACAAAGCGAGCTGAGCCAAGACAAAAGAAACTACTAAACCAGGAGAAAAAGGTAAACACTCCACGAGAAACGAGACATTTTGTTTCTCACTCCCACCGCAAATGATGTCATTTTATTCTCTCAGCCCTGTCTGAGGGTCTCCTTGCCAGCTCTCTACACCTCTGGGAATATCTTTTTCTCTTACAGGCTGTGAAGACTGTGGATTTAGACGGTTGTGTTTAGGTCGGAAAAGAGGAAATGTCTTAAGTAAATGTCTCAAGTTTGTGTCGATCTTAACACTTTAGTCCCGCAGCTCAACTCTGGTGGTCAAACATGCCACTTCCACTCACTTGCAGCTTTTCCTATATAAATTATCCTAGCAGGACAGTCCCACCCCTATAGCACCACACACCCTCGGTGTTTGCAGTCTTTCCAAATATCGTCAGAGCTATTATTTCTATCTACTCCTCTACTTTCAGCTCCCCGTCTGCTCCGTGCTCGGCTCTCTCTCTCCATGCCCCCATCCCCCTCCCGCCCGATCTTCCCTGACAGGTGTTATAGTCGGGTCGGCTTCTGCAGCTGAGCATCTCGTGAAGTGTGGATAGACTTAGCCAAAACAAACCTTTTTCATGTTCTTGCACTCTCCGACCGCAAGAAAAAAAAAATCTGTTCTTGTGGAGTATGTTGATAGTTTAATCCAGGTGAAATAACTCAAAAAGCACAACCAACAGAGCACAAGCATTAACTAAGAAACCTAACACAAAGAACGAACTAATATGGAAATATCTCACTCACAATGACCAACACAGAGAAATGAACAAAATGAAATGATGGAATCACAATCAGATTAAAACCCAACCTCCCAAGTATCGTTACTTTCAGAGCCACCACACATGCCTCTGAAAAAAGTATTTGCTTCCTAAATCTGATGTCAAGTTGTGCCAGACTTGGCAACAACTGCTATTATGTGTTTGCAATCCCTGACACTGATTGAACTCTTTGTGTCAGGGTTTTTTTTTTTCTCTCAATTAGCCACAGGGGATGGTTTTCAAGCATGAACTGGTATGTTATTTAAGGTCTTACCACAGCATTTCAGTAGGATGTAAGTCCAGGTTTAGACTAAGCCTCTCCAAAACCTTGGTTCTGTTTTATTTTCACATTTCACAGGTGGATGGTGTGCTTTAGATTATTGCCCCGCTGCATGAACCAAGTGGTCTTTAGCTTAAGGTCAATATATAATGCTCGGACATTTTCCCTCGAGATTCCTCGTAGAAAGCAGAATTCATCTTTGCATCAATTCCAGAAAGTAATGCATATCTTGGAGAGGCAAAGCAGCCCCAGGTCTGTAATAGTCAAATTGTTTAATGATCTAAAACATTTGACAAGGAAGCACAAAAAGAGACACTCCTGAAGGAGGCGGAAACATTTTCACAGCACCGTTGGTAGGATTTGTTTCAAAAAGTACATATGTGTTCTCAGAATAATAGAACTAGTGAAACCAAGCCACAAAATGAGGTTGATATTACATTTTATCTCAAAGTTGAACAAATAAATTAAAATATCTGTGTATTTTCTCAGGTTACCTTTGTCTTATTTTAAAATTAATTTTTTTGATCTCAAACAATACTGGGACAACAAAACAAAAACAGAAGAAATCTGTAAAGGGTTAAATACCCTTTCTCTGCACCGTTTATATTTGTATGAATACTTCGGAAACATTCAATTCAACATCTGATGTGCAGAGATGTTTGCAATATTGGTTCTTTTGATCCCTGATCTTTTCTGCCTTTGCGCCAGTAAGACAACAGAGACACTATAAGAAAAAAAAAATGTTTAAAACTCATCCTTAAAAGATGCAAACAAAAACTGTGCAGAGTTTCAATCAACCCTTCCCCCATGAAGAAAACAGGAATGTCTTACTGACTGAAATGAACTAGACCACGCATTGGGCTTATCTTAGTTTTCAAGCACTTGGGCTGGCAGTGAAGAGTTACATATTAGCAAGCAAATAGGAAGATGGAAAAATAGACCAGAGGGTGCAGGTCTAGACAACTGGGCAGTCTCATACCGTGCCCCAATCATTCTTTAAATCCCCAAATAATTGGCTTATGCATAATAGTTACCACTAAAATGCTTTGAAGATTATTGCTGGTCAGTGAAGGAACAGAATTTCAAAATGAGGGATTTATGTGCCTGTGAGGCATTCTGGAAATAAAAAATCGGTATGCTAAAAGTAGTCATTTAAATTTCAAATTTAAAGGTCATATACCATTTTTAACACTCTCTCTTTTCAAAGGTGTTTTGAGTTCAAAACAGTTGTATTCATTTCCATGTCAAAAAAATAAAGAGCAAACACAAGCTTTTAAACTTGAACTCAGTTTGATTTTGAGTTCATAAAATGAAGATTTATGCTGCAATTTATCCAGTGACCCGGAGGAACCTTATGAGGGATTTTGAAACACTAATAAATGAATAACCAAAGTTCTAAACACTGAAAACAAAACTTTTGGCAAGGTTCCGGTTAGACGTAACAACTTGCATTCCAATCCTGAAAGGCATTGATACGTTGATTCCCATGGCTGTCGGGTCTCTCAATTCTCCAAACAAAATGTGTCCACAAAATACTTTATACAGGTACGTCTAAAGAAATGAGAATATCATTAAAAGTTAAATAGATTTTGTCACTCGTTTTCGAAAGGAAAACCCAAATATTATATAGATTCATTACACATGGTGTGTTGGGTTCTGATGGAGTGAAAGATTTCAAGCCTTTATTTCTTGTAATCTTGATGCTAATGGCTTACAGGTAATTAAAACCAACAAGTCAATATATCTCGAGATTAGAATATAAGGACAATTAAAGAAAATGTATTTTCAATGTAGAAATGTTCTTTTTATGGCCATACCATGGCCTACACAATTATGGGGAAAGCCTGCTCACTTGACAGATGTCAGGCAGACAGTCATTGACACCCTTCACAAAGAGGGTGAGTCACTGCTAATACGCTGGTTGTTGACAGACTGCTGTATCCAAGCATATTCATAGAAGGTTGAGTGAATGGAAAAGTGTGAAAGGAAAACGCGCTCCTGAAACAGAGATAACTGCGGCCTTGAGAGGATAGCCAACCTAAATCCATTCAAGAATTTGGGTGATTATCACAAGGAGTGGACTGTGGCGGGAGTCAGCGCCTCAAGAGCCACCACACACAGACGAATCCCACACATGGACTACAGACGTCGCATTCCTTGTGTGAAGATCTGGATTATTTTTCATTGGTGCGAAGTCCTCTTTTCAACTGAAATTAAAGTCTAATTTGCACGTAAAATGTATTTTAAACGCAAATGCATTCAAATAGTCACCAGAGTAAAGAAATGTATATTATATGTGAATTATGTGCGCCGTTTGGAAGTAATTTCAATAAAACTTGCTGTATATGCAAATGAGCCCGAACATTCCTCAATTGGCCGATCTGGTATGTGACGTCACACACAGAACGAGTACCGTGCATCCAGCAATAACACTGTCTGCTAACACTACGACTTTCCTCGCTCGTGAAGTGTGAATTGCATAAAACACTTTTTATGAATCCAGTCCTTTCGCGTTTCTTTTATGGTTTTATCCCATTTCTTTTGAACCTTTTGATCCACCTGCCAAGTATGTAGCGATACTTTCTGGCCTGCACTACACAGCGGTTAAGTTGGTTTGACATTGGACATTCAAGCTCTTCGGAGTCAGCGGAGCACTCTTGAGAAACAAAAATCAAATCAGATTTGTTGACGGTCCCACCGCGTATGAGGGGAGGGAGCAGCTGACAGACGCTGGTCGAAATCGGAGTCCTTCAACCGGATCAACCGTGAGCTAGATTCCGCTGACTCCGCGCAGCTAGAATGTCCAATATTAAACCAACTTCACCGCGGTCTGCACTAGGCCTATAAGCGACACTACAGCCACCAACTACGCACCTAGAAGGCATTTTATCTTGTAATTATTTTGGCGATATTTTTATAAGTGCTTGCTCAAAGTACATATGGATCCGCAGATTTGGTGTGTGAAAGAAGATCCCGGAAAACATGCATATATATCCTGGTTCGCCGTACCGGTTGTACAATGTAAACAATGTGTGTTTCTATGCAAGTTCGATTCGCGTATTCTCGGTGCTCTTGAACTGACGTCGCACTGTCGGAAATGGCCGATCGTAAACGGAGGCAGCACTCAAACGCGAAAAACCATAATCGGTGTAAAAAATTTGCAATATTTCATATTTAAACTTCATTTGAACACTTTTGATACATCAAAATCAAAGTTTACCTTGTTCTAGAAGTTATTCAACGGTGTTCAGGATATTTTTTCAGTACAAGACTTAGACTTGAAAGTTTTAATTAAACTAAAGAGTCCAGAGCAAGCGTGGCGAGGCACAGAATCGATGTTACTTAACGTTCGGCGTGAAGTTTTCAGTCAGTGATGATTTGGAGAGCCGTGTCAAATCTCTTGCCGTATACAGGCCACAGTCAATGCAGCCGTCTCATCTCAGAGTACTTCCTGCTTCCTTCTGCTGACAAGCTTTTTGGAGATGCTGATTTTATTTTCCACCGGGACACATTGCCAAGAGTACCAAAAGCTGGTTCAGTGACCGTGGCGTTACTGTGCTTCACTAACCAGCAAATCCGCCTGACCTGAACCCGATACAAAATGTATGGGGTATGGTCAAGAGGAAGATGAGATACACCTGACCCAACAATGCCCATGACCTGAACGGCAGTTTTAAAGCATTCTGGGTTTCCTTTACACCTTAGCAGAACCACAGGCTGATCGCCTCCATGCCATGATGAACTGATTCTCTAATTCATGCAAAAGGTGGCTCAAACCAAATACTGAATTCATAGAAACAAACATAATTTTCAGAAGCCTGACATTTCTGTTTAAAATACCTGTTTTTATTGATCTTATATAATATACAATTTTTGTGAATGTTGAATGGTGGGTTTTCATTATCTGCAGGTCATAATCATCAAAATTATATGAAATAAAGGCTTTAAATGTTTCACTGTTTGTGTAATGGGTCTATATAATATATGAGGGTTTGGTTTTTTTGTGCCTTTTTTCAAAATAATCAAATTTTCTGAAAAGGCTCTGTATAAGGAAATGATACAGTGATTGAACAACTCTTACTTTTTCCACATAACCAGTCCATGTTTTAATTGTGATGGTTTAACTGCCCTGCAGTAATGTAGATGGAGATGTCACGGGGTATTAGTCGAAGCTTTCAAGAACAATTTAGACCCATAAATACTAAAGAAATAAAATAAGATGTTCCTCCAATATATTAGTAGTAAAAAAATTGGAGACAGGTGGCAAACGTTATATTCTTCTAGAGACGGCAAGCAAGCCACATAAATGATACCGGCTGAATATTTCAGGAAGGCGATCCCGGAATTGACAAACTCCATCGGGGCTTTTGTTTAAATATACAAAAGGGGTATCTCCCCATCTACGGCCTTCACTCATTTCATCATTCACACTCTACTGCTCCACCTGGCAGCACTATATTTCTTCATTGACTCCAATATTTATATTTAATCTCCTACATTATCCTTACATAATCTGACCTTTCCACTTTTAGCTATTTCCTCCAATCTGGAAGCAGCTTCTGTTTTTTTTATTCTCTCTTTTCCCAAGGCGTACACATCCAGCACCTACTTGCTTCATTTACACATATAAAAGGTATAGTGGTCCACGTTCACACAAATAGTGACATATGATTAATGCACACGACTGACGGGACGCTCCAAGGAAAATATGCATTTCCAGGGTTACGCTCATCACCGTTTTAGCATCATTGTGAGGACACCCTCATACCATCCAACTCAGTAAGTCTGAGAGCTGTTACACTTTCTCACAACATATTGTTTGACCCTAAAAAAGATACTTGGAGCTATAGCTATATGCGTGCTCTGGTTGTTTCAGACACAGAGAAAAAAAAACAAGAACAATGCTGCAGCAGCTAAACATAGGTAAAATTATGCATTTTCCTACCTGGAAATTTAGGCTCACAAATAACTGTTGTCACTTCATGGTCTGGCTGTTTAGTCCCTGCTTGAGCTATCTGTCCTGGGGTGGGGGGGGGGGGATGTGACAGATATTAGATGTCCTCTAAAATGTTATAGAATATTAGAGGACATGGGGAAGACTTGATTCTGTTATGGTACTTAGTAATGGGTTGAAGCATCTGCAGTATAAATTAGACTGGATTAATTTGTTTGTTGTATTCCTTGTATTGTATATTGAATTAGGTTGTGAGGTTTAAATTTGCCAAAGAAACAATAAGGTAACGGTTCATGTGAAAACAAAATTTAATTTTAGACATCATAGTGCTGTGTTTACAATAATGTATGTGCTAAAGCTGAAAAAACAACAACAAAAAAAAATCTATAAAATTTTCCAAGCATCCCTAGATGTTCTTTTAACTTGCCTGTGCAAATTTACATCAGAGGGTTTGTTCCACTGCACAGACTAATCATTGGTCTAAGATTACAAACAAGAGACAATAACAGTGCTAAACGCTCAGAAAATTTCATCCTTGTTTTCATGAATGCAGAACAGCATTCTTATCTTCAACATGCAGGTTTTCATCGTTGTGCTGCATGTTTTCACCAACGCTAAACAAAGGACAAGGAGTCATTTAACACCTATTTAGGATTTGCCGTTTCATTTTTTGTAAGGAGCTTTCTTTCTTTCCAAGCAAAAAAAACCCTTCCACATGTCGGGGATTTGCAAGTAGCGACTGCGAAATGCAGCTGAAACATGTTCTTTCAAATGACTCCAGTGAAGGCCAACCTTACGAATAGGCTCACCAAATTCCCAGCTTTATTAGTATGGTGCTCATGACTCTGTGGGACTGGGATGGGGTTTTTTATATTCTATAGCCTCACACTGTTGCTTTCAGCAAACAGTCCAGCATTATTCGCTCTGACAAGAGAGCAAACACTCTGCATTCAGGGGTCAAGGAAAAGTACGTCCTCTTTTGTCAGGTCTTCTCTTTCTGTATTCTTATGTTCCTCGGATTTTTCTTGCATTTTCACACTTACCTATGTCTCTCCTTGTTATTTCATGAACTCTCTTTTTGCCTTGCTGGCGCACCGTCACACAAGGAAGGCATTAAGTTCAACAGATTTTTGTCTTCCTGAGCCCAATATTACAAACATTTTGAATAAATGACATTGTGGTTCATAAAACAGCCAAGCCTAACTACATACTCATACAAACATTTTTTTTTAAATATGTGTTTTCCTCACTCTTTTTCTCAAACAAATATGTCCACACAACACAATTTGAAAAACGAAAGTATGTATGTCATAGGACTATTGACTTATGTAGTTCCCTTCATGAAAAATGCTTAGTGCAGCTAAGTTTAGCGCACTAAGGCTAAAACCTGAATTCACATACATTTCAATATAAAGTAGAAAAGTAAGAACTTGAAGTACCAGAATGCATTAGGATACTTAATTAATCTGCTTGTCTCTCCTGTACCTGTAACCTAGACCTAATCCCTATCTGCAGTAGGTTCCTACACAAGAACAATTCAATTCAATTCCATTTTATTTATATAGCACCAGTTCATGAAACATGTTATCTCAAGGCACTTTACAAAATCAAAATCAATCAGATTACACAGATTGGTCAAAAAAAATTATATTTAAGGGAACCCAGTTGATTGCGTCAAAGTCTTGACAAGCAGCATTCACTCCTGAATAAGCGGAGAGCCACAGGGAGAGTGGTCTGCATTGTCCATGGCTTTGCAGCAATTCCTCATACTGAGCAAGCATGAAGCAACAGTGGTAAGAAAAACTCCCCATTAACGGGAAGGAAAAACCTCCAGCAGAACCAGGCTCAGTATGAACGGTCATCTGCCTTGACCGACTGGGGGTTAGAGACAGAAACAGCTTAGCATAATATACGTTTTGATAGTAAGGGAAGGACCTTAAAGGAAAAATAACCAAGATGTCATTATTTTAGCTAAAAAAAAATGTTTTGTGAAGAACTAAAGGTATCTTTTCAGGTAGACTGTGGCATGTCACACACCATCTCTGTGTTGTTCTCTAGTCTCTTGTCTACATAGCCAAGCTATGTAGTGCATGTTCTTGCATGTGGACAGCTGCCACTCAGGGTTTAGCCCCTCGCTGCCTCTAAAATGCCACTGCCGAGCCAGAGCAGTTTTGCGTAGGCCCAAAATGGCGGAGAGCACGTCCAGCAGATCTCTCACTAACAGCATTATAAAGTCATGAGTTGCTTACTTCTTCACTAGACATGGTTCTCTGAAAGGTGATGCTGCCTTGCTGCGTATTTATCCTTTACAAATATGCGCATAGAAGGCCATGGACAAGCCGGGAAGGGGAAAGGAGTACCGAAAGAGACGTGGCTTGATACACATCTTGTTTTGGTCTACAGACAGTGCTGAAGCCCCACCTAGTGGTGAAAAATTACCTATTGATCCTTTCATTTTATGCTGGGCTGCACAGTTGGTAGCACTGTTGCCTTGAAGCAGGAAGGCCAGGGCTTGAAACCTGGCCTGGGTACTCTGGCTTCATCCTACAGTCCAAAAAGCATGACTGCTAGGTTAGGTGTCTCTTTTAATTTCCTTTAGGTGTCAGTGTGTGCATGCATGGTTGTTTGTCTCTGTGACACACTGTGATGGACTGGCGACCTGTCCAGGGTGTACTCCACCTCTCGCCAATGGCCATTGGAGATAGGCACCAGCCCCCACCCCACTGCTAAAAAGGTATAGATAATTGATTGATGAAAAGCATACAGGGCGAGATGGAGGCATAGATATACCGTGGTGCATGTGACCCATGAACGGAGACTTCAGTCCTCAATGCAGGTGTCTTAGGTTTAAGTCCTAGGCTTCCCCCTCTCTCGCTCCACCCCATTTCCTGTCAGCCTACTTTCAAATAAAGGTCTCTAGTGTCACAAAAAGGGGAAAACCATGCATTAAACTATATGCATACAATGTTTTCCCTGGAAAAGTTGTCTTGTTTCATTCCCTGTCATGCATCTTTATGCATGGTCTACTTCTTGATTGAATGAAAGTCTCCTTAAATCTAGATCTGCCAGAGTTTAAAATAATTTTGAGCATAACTTTATTACATTTTATTTTTATTATATTTAGAATCTGTTTTGGATCCATTCATGGGGCCTATCTAGCAACAAAAATGCATTTTCAAAGAATAAAGCACAGTCATGTGTTTTCAGTGACTCAGGAAGGTGGATTTTTGTTTCCAACAGGCAGACTTTTGGTGACATGCGACAATCAAAGCAAATCATATTTTTGTAGGACATCTGAAAATGACCATGGAGCCATGTGCTTGCCATATTGAGTGTTAATGTTTATTTTAATTGAGTTTAAATCATCCTCGTGTTTGTATTAGGCAAACGATCGCTGCACACTGCAGGTCAGCTAGCAGAACGACAGCTGCTACACCTTTTCTCTGTTGTGATTGTTTTTTTTTTTTAACTAGACCAAACTGCAGGCAGGAGCACGGGTAGATCATGGTGGTGAGGATTCAATGAACACAATAAATAAACTTAAGAAAACACAAAAGAAAATCACAGAGGAGCCAGGGTGGGAGCAGCAGTAGAATCCTGCAGTGAGAGAAAGAAACTAGTGATCTTAAATAGTACGAAGAGGTGATGAGAAACATGGAAACCAGGTGAGTTCAATCAACAGAAAGCGGAGCAGCTGGGGGAAAGTCAAATCAATTTGAAAAATACTTTATTAATCCCAAAGGGAAATTAAATGCTGTTGTAACTCATATTATAGAAGTTTCTTCAATTATGTGTTGTAGAGGCTGATGACTGTAGGCAGGAAGGATCTCCAGGAGCACTTTGTCTTACAGGGGATCTGGAAAAACCTCTGACTAATCCAGGAACTGAAGGATGGCCGAGTAACGGGCATGGTAGATACTGACTGGAAACACAGAAGATCTAACTAACCAAAACCTAAAGACCAGCAGCAAGATAGGAGGCTAAAGCAAAATCCAGAGAACAGTATGTGAAAAAAGAGCTACGTAGCTCAACACAAAGGAAATAACTAACATATAAAGACCCTAATGACGATAACGCTAAAATGATCAAAATACGAACACAAATAAGGACCAAAAACACAAACATCTGTGGATTCATAACATTATCATGCATATTTGAAATAAAATCTGGCTGTCATTGGAAATAGCTTTGATTGTGTAACTCATGAATCATAAATCTCAGTGTTGAAACTGGAAGAGCTACCCATCACTGCAATTAAAATAATTCCTCCTGGTAAACTAAAGACGGCAAGCTGTTGTAAATAAGAAACATTTATTTTTTTTCATTTAGATATTTGTGTTCATACCATTATACAATAAAACACCAGTATATTTAAGGTTATCGTACACTGATAATCTCATACTGACCCATGCCTTGGGGTTAACTGTGTACTTTCTGCTACAGATGTCGTTATCCTGCCTCGGTTCGCAGTAACTATGCAAACTGGAGTACAGTCTTCATCATCATAGATTGCTATTTGACTACAAAACCATCAGAGGAAGTAAAAACCTTTACTTCGGCATGGTTACGAAAAAAAAAAAACAGACATTTGCACACTGGAATAAAAGATAGCCACTTTATTTGCTTATACAGTGCCTAAAATAGTCTTTTGTGTTTTAAAGCTTTATGGGATTGGAATAAGAATTCACTCCAGCTGTTTAAAATGACTTTACACTGTTTGCTTAAAGGCCTGTATAGATTAGCATATATTCCTCATGTTTTTTTTAGGGATGTGCAAACGCTTTGTGTTCTTCTAATAAATAATTGACTGGTAAGGAGTTAGAAACTAAATCCACAATGACCTTTATGTGAGTGCTGAAAAAGCCCCGTAGCTGCTAATTCAGCCTTTTGTTGGTGCTCTTTTTTTTTCTGTTGAGACTTGAGGCTTTTGCTTTTTAAACCTTGCAGCTCACTGTTAATTAAGACACTCGAGGCTGTGTCCTCTTTGACTGACAGGAATGTTATTCAAGGGCAATCAAGGAATACTTTTTCAGACCTTTTCTACCAATTCAAAGACAGCAAGCCCATTATCCTCTGCTTTTATAGCATTTTGATTATAATTTTTTTAGAGATAGTGGGAAAACTGACTTCTTATACACAATTTCTTCCCTACCCTGTTCAGTTTTTAGCATACTAGTCACCAAATATGATATAGCATGTGCGCTTAAGGATAAGATACAAATTCTTCCTCGATCTTCAAAACACATTTTGACCTTGTCATAGGATTGGACTTTCCTACAGATGGAGGCTTGATCGGGGAGAGATCCTGATATTTAGTGCTTGGCTGGGCATCCTCTGTGGTTGATGGGAAAACAGCAAACCAAGCAGAACACCAAGCACATTCTCTGAATAGTCAAACGTTTGTTTGCTAAAGCGCACTAATCCCTTGGAGATTGCCTAGTTAAACACACTGTATACCCAGGCTTGTCTAATACACTTGTATTTAAAAACCAATCAGGTTTGTACTTACACACATATGATATTATTTAGTAACTGTCATCTCTTGTGAAGTCGATAAGTATACTTTGAGTTTAATTTGTAAGAACAAATATGCCTCTGCATCAGCCAAAGCATATATAATTAGTGTTTTCATGAGGCTTGTTGGAGAGGTGTTGTTTGCCAAACACAACTGACGTCACGTCTGGCTCTGTGTGGGGACAATGAACCATAAAACAGACTCCCAGAGCAGGAGTGACCTTTACCTATAATTGCATTGAACATTATATCCACTGCTATTTTTCTAGGACCAGAAATGAAAAGGAGCGTCATTTGAAATAAGATCTCTGTGGATTCCTCTTCGCCTCAGATGACATGTGCCAGGCTGTTTCTTTCTGACCAAAGACGATGGCAGTCACAGTGCGGTTTCCACAGCAACCTTGACTTGCGGTTAGGAATCAAAAACCGAACGTGTGAATGGCAATGAGGGTTTTGTTTTGTTTCAGTTTTCTTTTTTTTTCTTCTTTTTTTGGTCAGTCATACAGCAAAGGCCAGCATTTAAACTTTAGATGATGTAATTTGTGTTAAAATAATGTGACATCACACTATTTCCCCTTTTTCCATTTATGCTGGCATATGAAAAAAATGCATGTGACCTGGGTCTAAATTGGTTATGTGGGTTTTAAAATTGAGGAAATGAATGGAACTCCAGGATTCAAGATTCCTTTCGAAGATTTTTTTCGACAGTGTAACAACAAATATTGGGGTGGGCAGGGGATCTGGTTTGTACGACGGAGTATTAGGGCCACACATGAAGGGACATATTTTTTTTTGCCATGACGAGATTAAACTCGACATGTCGACTTTAAAGTCGCCATGTCGACATTAAACTCAACATTTCGAGAATCTCAAATTCAGAACTGCGAACCCGGGTAAGCATCACTAGGGAAAGACGTTATGTTATTGGTAGGCCACCGCTTCCAGTGATGATTATACAGTTGCAGCACGGCAAAGACTACCTTCACACTTAATCAAAACACAGAGACTGCAGCTGTGGAGCGCGGTTGCTCTTTTCTCCAAACTTTGGAATGTCGAGATTAAAGTCGCCACGATAAAAAATATTTTTTCTCTTCATGTGTGGCCCTAATACTCCGTCGTAGGTTTGTTGTTTCGTTGCTTCAGTATTTTTTTATTCAAGCACACAGCGGAGCGATTCCTGGGGCAGCCCGAAGGGGGAGCGTAGAGCAATAGAAATCCGTCATTGGGCTGTACGTCTAGTAGAGGTGGACTGATGCGTCAGCTGGCCGATATTTTTGGCTGATATTAGCGTTTTTTTGTTGTATCGTATCAGCTGACACTTGCATGCATTCGCCGAGCCATTAGCGCATTCAGCTGCCATACATTGCTACTCTCTGGCAGAGAGACGCTAGTCATGTTGTAAGACTGAGTGGCAACAACAACAAGGGTATGTTTCTAACCTTTAATGTAGTTTTAACTGCTTAATTTAGCTGTATCTACCCTTTGAAAGTCTGTCTCACTGTGAGCGGGAGGGAACAGCGGCGTGTGTCTGTTTCTTTGTCTAAAAACCAACATCTGATCTTCAGCTGGCCAGCTGCCACCATTGTGCGTGTGTTTGTTCCCACAGAGCATCATGTATTTACATGGAAATAATTACACATACAGCGTTTAACATTACATAAAATAATGCCCATACACTGCAGTGGTGGTCAGTGTTTTTTCTCCTTCTCCCCATGGAACTAAAGAAGCTCTTTTCTCATTGACACATTCATTAAGAACGAGTAAATAACTGCCATAAGAGTCGTGAAGCATGTCGTTTCTGTGTACCTGTCAAACTGCGGTCTGACGCTGATTGTTAATATTAGCTGGTTTAAACACAGGTTTTGAGACTTGTGTTACAATTGTTATTGTGTCATTTTTATTATGTAAATGGAGGAAGTAAAAGCAACATCGGCTTCAAGAATCGGCCCCAGAGAAGTGGCAGCACATATTGGGTATCGGTTGAACTGATGTCAAAATAATCTGTATCGGCATCGGCCTTAAAACACCTGAGCAGCTAGCATTAGCTTATGTTGAGTGTCCCCAAGTGATCTGATAATAATTAGGTGAATTAATCAGAAAGGACAGCAAGCTATCAGTTTTGCTCTCAGTTTCAAGGATCCAGTATGCTGAGGCGAGTGGACCTCCATCAGCGAAGACAACTTAACGCAGAACAAGGTTACATATTATCAATATTGACTCGTTTTCACAGCATTTGCATTGATTCTGTAGGAGTTGTCCTCATAAATGGTATACATGGTGTGTGGAAGTTTGTGTGTGAGAGGAATATTTCAATCAATCCAAAAAATCCATACCAGCCTGTCTTAACTGGTAAGCAAATTGTATACAATACAGCGTCAAATGCGTAGTAAGGCCAGGCTGGAAGGTTACTTTTGTTTGGTATCAGGTCTTCCTACACGACTGAAATGAAGCCCAGATAAGCAGTAGTGTGACATGGGTATGTGTTCTTTTTTCCAGCCCACACTGTCCTGATCAGTCATGAGTAGATTAGAGTACATACCAACTTTTTTGCACCAGCATCAGGCCTCGGCCTGCACAAATTGGCTTATTCCTCTTAACAATTTTAACAAATTCATCAGGCATGTAGTGTTTGCAAAAGCATTGCTAGACATTACGTTCCTAATTTAGAATGAGCACCAAGAGTTTAATAATTTCTGCATTTGGTTGAGATGTGAATCTCAGAGGACGTTCCTGCTGAGAGCATGGCTGTTTTTGCCTTGAGCTTTGAAGGGTTCTCTGACCCAGCACTTTTATTCAGAAGCACCTCTGGCCTTTCTTCTGGGCTCCAAAAGTCGCATGAGAGTGACCACGAGGCCAGAGTGGCTACGGAGTCAGAATGGATTCTGAGGAGAGGTCAGATTCACTGCAGAGAAGTTCCCTTAGAGGGTAGAAAAGGGTTTAGGGCTTGTAAAGTAATAACTCTGCTAAATCCTTCAAGGAGTAGCCAACTCTCCACTTGTTAGTGCAGAGACAAGGCTTAGGGTGATCAGACAATATCATGGTTTCTCTTTCTGCCTGACTGTGTGTTTTTCCCCCTTCAACAGGATTACTATATCCTCATTTCCCTTATTGGAGAGGCATAGAGTATGCTGGCATGGTCAGCGGCCACGCTGAAAGGAAAAGCCATTTAGTAGATATATGAAATACATTTTCTATGACCGTGAGGATTTTTACACTTTTTAACATAGTTCATGGTCCATATATGTACTGCTCAAAAACTAAAGGGAACACTTAAACAACACAATGTAACTCCAACTGTACCCTTTATTTTGTGAGCAGTATATATATATACACATCTATCTATCTATCTATCTATCTATCTATCTATCTATATATATATATATATATATATATATATGTATATATATATATATATATATGTATATGTGTGTGTATATATATATATATATATATATATATATATATATATATATATATATATATATATATATATATATATATATATATATATATACTGTACTCTAACCTACTCAGGTAAAGGCATCAACAGGTGGCTTTAAGTGTTTTTAGATAACACTGCCAGCTATTTTTTTTACCAGATTCCAAAGTTTCAAAAGTTACCTTTTCATGGCTATTACCTTCAGACAGTTTCTACTGTTTGAAACCATTTTACTGAAATGCTAGAGTTAGGCTGGGGTGAGTTATCTCCAGCTCTATGAAGGATAGTTACCCAGCACCACCCCTCTGCCACATGCCTAAAAGAAGACTGCTACACCTGCTACACCTCAACTGGTTCTATATATTAGCTTAAATTTATGTAGAAATGTAAATAACAGTATATACATGCTAGCAATAATTACTACTAGTAGAATAATTATTATTTTTAATTATTTCTGAAGCAATTATTGCTTTTCTACAGTCATTTTCAATGAGTTAGAATATTCATTTCCAAAAGGCTTGTTTGTCAGATACAAAGTACCTTTTGAAAAAAAATCAAGCCAATATTAAACATACTTTCTATTAAGCCCCTATTTCTGCATGAAAATTGAGCTTTTTTATTGGTCTTATCCAATATTCTAATCTTAAATGCTGTGTACGTATTATCTGGAGTTAGGGGAAAAATACAATTAACATAATTAAAGGCTTTAAAACATCATTGGTCTGTGTTAATCAGTGTATTGTGTTTCCCCTCGTGAACTGAGTTACTGAAATAAATTTAACAATAATAATATTCCAATTTACTGAATGTGGCTGCATTTAAAAGTTTTGTTTGAAATACTACTTCAAGTTATTATGACAGGAAGAACGTATACCAACTCATGCTTTACAGATCCACAATATTGAAAATAAGCATGTTTTTTTTTTATTAAATTGTTGGATTGTTGTGTCAGTTGGCTTGAAACAATTGTTTCTGGGTTACCAGCTTTTTCTGTGCACCTAGTGTTTGTGTTTAAAACCTAAATATGAACCATTACTTTTGATTGGTCTGTAGTACACTGAGTTTGTTAGTTGTTACAGTAAGTGACTTTGAGTTGAGGTAAGTAAAGGTATTTTCTTTTAAAAATGAAAGTTTGGCTTAAGAGAAAAGTGGCCAGCATAACGACTCACTCACCAGCAGTTAACATTAGTAATATATGGAGCTTATACTTCACTTGCGTTCCGATTTTATGTGTTGTATTAATAATTGAAGTCCCAATAAAGTAAAATAACCTTGCTGCTTTTATTGCTTTTTACTCTCTTTTTATTGCTTAATAAGTAAAAGCACTATAGCATCCTGGATAAATTTCCAAGCCATAAGGTGTTTATGCAGCAACGTGTTGCCTATATTTATTAAGATGAAAGTGGCCTGGATGACACATGTATTTTTAGGTGTGTTGTCATTTAATCAGTATTTACAGGTTGGTACCCGTTTATCCTCTGCGAACAGTGCAATGCTATCTCTGTAGGCAAAGAGCCGCCTGTCCGTCTGCCCTGCTGAATTAGCAGATGGGGGTCCGTGGAGCACTGCAGCTATACAATGCTTGACGGTACCCAAATAAGGCCTGACTGCAACATGTATGCAGGGAGGAGACGGCGTCTCTACGTTGGCACAGCCAGGCCTCCCACATTCTTTAGCCCCTTTGAAAAGCCTTTTTTTTCGCTCATCATACAAGCACCACGGTGTGAGAAGAGAGAACCTGTACAGTTTCACGAACTCTGTACGTTTTGGAAATGGTTAATGTGCAAGTGGTGGAAGAAAATTAAACATTGACGCCTGTTGGAATTTGTTTTGCAAAACGGTGAAAAGCTTTGCATAAACCAGCCAGGAAAACAAGCTGAGTGAACTAATAAAAAAAGCTTGCTTTGTAGAAATGGTTATGGTGTATAATGTATTTTAACGGCTGTCAGGCTGTATTCACCAAGGTGCAGCGCATTGAAAAGGAGTGGACGGAAGAGATTTTGATGTAGTTAACTCAATTCTGTCACAGCGCTTTAAGGCCCAGTTAAAGATTAACTCTGCTGTTTTCCTTGGGGCCTCTTTGAAGTGGACTTACTCCAACCCCTTCTTATCTTAATTAGAAAGAAATTTGGAGGAGTGAAGTTGTCCTTTCGTAACTGGTACCCGACTCCCCAGTTCCCTTAAGTCCATATTACTGCAGCTTTACCAGGTTGGAGTATGTGCTCATGTTATATTATGGCTTGTGCATAAAATAGTTTTAACTATGCAGTTCATCTGGTTCCAAACTTGTCTTAATATTTGAATTTACACACACACACACACACACAATATATATATATATATATATATATATATATATATATATATATATATATATATATATATATATATATATATATATAAAAATATATATATATATATACATATACATATAAATGCCTGTTTAACCTTTAAAGAACTAAGTCTGAGTTCAATTCACCCTGGTGAAACTGAATTATTTAGCTTTCACTTTTTTATGCCTAAACAATAGATACTGATTACAATCCCTGTCCTGGTGTCAACTATCCGTTGTTTATTTATTAATCTTGAAAAAGTCTTTAAAGGTTTTAATAACACATATAGATTACAACATCATGTTTTAGTAAGCATAATGATTCTGTCATTGCCTAAAATGAGCTTCCTGACCTTTGCCATGTTATATTTAGTTTCTGCTCAATGTCAGGAAAAAGGGCTTATTGCAATTATTATGCTGAATATTAAAATGATGATATTGATACAGGTTAATCCACATTTTACTGTCTCTTTTTTCCCCCATACAAGTTCAACAATTTTCTGTGAGCTTCAGCATCTCAGCCGCTAAAACTATACATATGGTCTGCATCGAGAGCAGCTAGAGACCATCCAGCTGTGAAAATGTATCAGTGACATGCATAATTGGCATGGTCTTACTCTCAAAAAAAGCTGCTGTCAAACACATAATTGCATGTTTTAGTTGTTTTAGTTTGTCAGAAGCTAAATGAGTTTAAGATTTAATTGCAGCAAACCTTAAAACACTTTATTAAGGCTGGTTCTCTTCTTTAGTAAAATTAAATAATTATCATAATACTTAAGCTGACAAAACTTTCACGCGTCTGATTTAAAGAAAACATCTGTGGTGTTATTTCAGCTATACTTTCTGCCAGTGTGCAACATTTGTCTCTGCAGGAACTGGAAACCTGCATTAATTTCTTAACTTCCTGGTGACCACATGGGTCACCAGTCTCTTACTTAAAAGGGAAAATGTTTAGACTCTTCGCTGCATATAGATGCAGTATGCTCTAAAGTTTCTAAGTTTACATTTTCCACTCCCAAATTAAGGGCCCTAGACACCAAGGGGGAGATGTGGTCAGTTTAAGTTTGCCATGTGAAAAACAGCCTTGTAAGGTTCAAAGATCTGCAAAAAAAAAAAAAAAAAGTCATGAATGTGCACAACACTAGCTAATTTATACAATTAGCTATTTATAAAATACAGTCATTATAAGTTACACTACTGCAACTTTTGCCCATTTGTTGGTTTGTATTTGTATCTCTAATATTTACAGTTAAATAATATGCATTAGCTTGTAACGGGTGTATTAACACTGTCTAATTATGAGAGAGATTTACAAATCTAACATTAAACAAAGCAGTAAAGCAGGAGTTTGACATTTTAGTAAAATGGACGCAAGAACATGTGATAGTGACATGATTGAAACTGTCTTGGAAAAGTTTTATTTGTGATTAGCCAGGTTAGTGCAGTCACCATCTGTACTATGGCAGCAGTCTCTTTCTGTGTTTACCTTGGTAAATGGTAAATATGGTAAAGATGGTAAATATTCCCAATCTTCTTTTAAAGTCTTCCAACAGGCTGCTGACATTTCCAAATCCCACATGGTCCGTGCCTTATAGAGGTTACAGAGTCGGCTTGTCTCCTGAGTTATTACTATAACAATCCTGCACAACTTGCGCTGCTCTAAATGTTTGCCCAGAAGCCACAGCAGATAGATGTATGCCGTCTTCTCTCTCAACACTAAAATATCTCCAAAAAAGGCCGTGCTGAGGACGCTGACTCATCACGTTGCAGCCAAAACTGTCCTCCAGCAATCTGGTCAATCTGAGAAATAAATCTGTTCAAACTTTTAGAATATTTGTTTGTTTACAATTTGTGATACAACTACATATAATGCAATATCCAACTTCCAGAGTCAAGTCATCTGAATTATGGGGTCTTGATCAGCAGCCATAGCCTGCTATCCAGTCCAAGAATGGATCTGGACCAGCGCAGATATTGGATCGGACCTGTTACAAGTCTAGTTTTTGGAAACTGAGTGTGTTACTGCAGTAGTTTCTAACTGCCTGCTGGAGACTGACAAACATATAGAAGCAGTTTGCCGTAAAAGTTTCTAAGTTTACATGTTTCACTCCCACATAAAGCACCCTTGACACCAGGGAGAGATGTGCATTATTTTCAGAAGTTGCTGAATTTAAAATATAATAGGCAGGAATCACTAACATTGGAGCTGTTGGGGGTTTTGGGTTCAATCATAATTTAATAAAGCTGTATGAACAAATTTAAATTAGAATATTACAGTGTTTACTTATCTTAAAAAAACGTGAATTTCTCCACTGTGAGATTAATAAAGTCTATTATCTTATCTTATTTTATGCACAGGTTAAGAGACTATTCATATAGTGACAGCCAGTTTATAAGTAGCCCATATTAACATAATAGACCTGTTTTTTTTAGACAGTGTAATGTATTTGATCAGAAAACTGGGGATTCTTTTGTTAAAATAAGCTTTCTGGCATTGTATAAGGTGTTGCAGAAGTTATTTTAGATAACCAAAAACAAATAACGCTTTTATTTGTTTTTTACAATTATTATTTACAATGGTAATATTTGAATGAAATCTCGCTGAAAAACACAGACAAACACCACAAACAAATATACAGAAATGCATCGGTACTAAGTTGGGATTATTTTCAGCCTTTGTGTGTTTTAATAATAAATGATTTCCTGCTTGATGTCTAAAGCTCGCAGAGTCGCGTTGCTCCTTGTATGAAGCAGGTCGGATCTGATCATTCTGATGAATCAGCTCTCCTCTATCAATAACGAGTGCAATCACAAAAGCAGCAGGTATAGGACCGTTGCTGTGTGCAGGCATATTCTTGTAACCCTTCCATTCTTGTACTTTAGATGGTAAATTATATGGATTCCCACAGTGTGTGTTTGACCACCATTTGGATTCTTTTGCTTTTAAATAATATCCTGGTTAGATGGAGCGTTTTAGCTTTAGTTTTTGCTAAATGGTAGCCAGGAAATCATGTTAGACAGATGGCCTAAACTGTTCCTTTTTTTTCCACCCCCTCCTGCTTTGGTGGAGGACAGGCTCCACAGCTCAGGGATCACACATGCAGTGTTTACCACTGGCACGGGTGCCACACTGCTGGCTTTAATCCAATTGGTGCAGTGAGGTCCTGTCATACAAAGGTCACCTGTCTTCAGAAGAAGGATGTGGAACACACAGGAAGGGACAATCCTGCTCTGTGGTAGACCTTAAGAAGGCATGACTCATGCAATGTTTTTTAGAGTTTTCTTTTCACACCAGCCAGTGTAACAGAATACCTTGCATTCCACATTTGCATTTTTAAACCAAAACATTAAAACTTAAATGGACAGTCTTGTTTTTTTTGGGGTTTTTTTATGTTGCTAGATTTACAATCTTGACAGTTTTGTGTTTTGTGCTAAAAGAGCTCAGAGTGCTCATAATGTCAAAAAAAATAAAATAACTAGACGTTAAGAAAATCAATGATTCAGTGTGATCATACACAGATACACAAGTGCAGGGAAGATTTTATTATTCGTTCCCACACACACATTAACACACACACACATTCCCGCATACATTCTCCCTCACACATAATACAACACCCGTGGTGAAAGTGTAATGGGTTTACGCCGCTTAAAGAGAAGAGGAAATGAACGCAGCGAAGTGGTCGGCTGGAGGTGACAGATTTACTGACCGTAACAATCAAGGTGGTGCTGCGCAGAGACTTTAGGTTGGGCCTAACAAACAACAGCGGCACTTTCTGCATTGCTCCCGAACCCTCCTGGCAGTTTTGCTTTTGTTCCAGCCCTTTCTGTACCGTTAGCTGTTTAGTGGATCAATCATCCGGATCTCTCGTGGCTCCTTCCTAATAGGAGAAGCCAGCAGGTCTTGCTGTGCAGGATTTAACTTTTATCAACCTTTGCCATTATTTAGGCTGCTAGCGACTCCTATGGCAATTAAAATATCAAAGTGTAATGCACTTTCTTTATGAGTCACTGTATGTGCTTTCTCCAATGTTTTGTGGTGGAGTTTTCGTATCCTTGCACGTTTGATGCCTGTTTTCGTGCCCGTTGCTTTGAGTCTTTGTGGTCAAATGGTTGCCGTCGTGCCCTTCGGTGTTTTGAGCTTATAGTCTTTGAAAAGAACTTCAAAAGGGAAGGATAAAACATCCCAGTTCAGTCAGTAAGCAGACAACCTTTATTTTAATTAGAAATAAAGCAATTAGATTGCACAAACCTTGGTTCTTTGGCATAAGGGTTTTGCACGCCTCCCACCTCCCACTGAGTCCTGGCTACGTATCAAAATCAAGTTCCTCAGATGTCAAAGAAATCCCTCTAATAAGGGATATTATATTTCTGTGCCAGACTAAAAACAAAACAGCGCATTCATTTTCAAAATTAATTTTGAATGCTGAGTCACGCTTAGGTTATTTGACTTTGTTTTGTTTTGGTTTTTTTTTTTTTGCAACATTATAAATAATAGAACCTCTTTCACTTCTTTTTGCAGGAGGCAACAAACTGAGAAACCAGCAGTTTAGACTAAACTGGGCTTGGATTTCTTTGGAAAAGGAACACTACGTGGTGGACGAGGACGTCAAATTCCTGGAGGTGGTGCTGAAACGTCGCGGCTACCTGGGGGAGACTTCGTTTGTTAGTAAGTGGACTTCCTTAACCTGCCATGTTTTTTAGTAATCCAATATGGTGTCAATGCAATGCAAATTGTGGTCTTCAGATTTTTTTTTTTTTTTACTAAGACCAACTCATGATCCAAACAAAGAAACCACACAAAGAAGATATTGTTTGGCAAGCCATTATATTGACAGACAAGTAGATCCTTTGATATATTTTGGCACACAAGTAAGACTGCTCGGATATTCAGTAGGGTCACTCAGGTTATGACCTTTAACCTCTCTCCTCCGACCAGTGTTTGTGTTTCAATCAGGAAAAAAAGCGAAGAACAATCCCATAATGGCAAGCATGCACATGCATAAGGTCAAAGTTGGTGACCATTAAGGGGTGCACTCAAACTTAACATTTGCTTGCTAGGAAGAAAGAAAAAAAAACAGATTTTTAAATCTTGTTTTGTTTTTTATTTAATCGCAAATGCTTACCACTGTTATTGTTGGTATAATAAAAATGGCTTCATGGTAAAAGTTAAACTATTAATTGAGATAATATCTATAGCTGTTATGCATGTTTTGCTCTCTCATGGCATAATACGCATGGCTGAATTAAAGAGGAAGCTGGCCCCTGCTCTGTAGCCAGTTTTGGCGCATTACCTACATGTTTCGTTTGCTAATTTTTTTAAAAGAAATTAAAGATTAGTAGTTAGGTGTACATTAACTTAAAGGTTTTGTAGGATTTGTCCACAACAGCTTTTTCTGAAATTATCTTTGTATCTGCCCTTCCTAAACTTTCCGTATAAAAGTCCTTTTAAAAAATATCTTCATCCATATCAGAAAATAATTTAAAATGTTAGTTACTATGGCAGACCTATATGCGGAAATGTGACCCAGTACCTGAAAAACGACAAAAATAAAGAGGGTGTGTTCATACGCTTAAAGCTGTGTGTTTGTGGGATCCTCATTTTCTGATAGTTGCATACTGGTTATACTACCTGAAATCCAACTAACTACCGGTGCTCACAGTGAAACAGGCTTATGTATTTTCTTAGGAAGCATCTAAAATTACCATGTTTTTGAAATATTGTATATTTTTGGGCCTATGGCTACTATCCCAGTAGACACTTGATAAAGTCTAACCCTGATCATGTTACCTGAGCATTAAGTGAACAACAGACAGTAGAAATAGGAACATATTTAACTCTTTGTGCTAAGAACAAAGGAAACAGAAAACTCACCTAAAAAAACAGATGATTTCACAATGATCTCTCTGCAAGTTAATGAAACCACAAACATCTGGTCTTGTTATTTGCTCCAGCATTAACATGTTTTATTAATGGCTGCATTTTCAGCTAGTTCTGCATTGAACTGTGCATGATCTTGGAGCAGTCCCTTGAGATTTAAACAAGCTTTTTTTTTTTTTAGTACCTGAACTATTTACCGAATCTGTGTTAATAAAGAAAAAAAAGTGGTGCAAATAATGTGAATTTGCTGGCTATCTTTGTTTTGGTGTTTAGATGCTTGCAAATGTCGTTACATTTTTCAGGTTTTTATTTTAACTTGACATTGTCCTTGCACCAACAGAAGTAACACTAGTACTCTACTGGCTCTATTTGTAAAGTTGCTTACATCTATTGGGCTTTTTCCTTAATAATTAACCAGTCCCAGCTATTTATTGTTTTTTGTGAAGCTATAGGCCTACATTCAGAGTAGGGATAGATATTCGGTGTGTTCTTCACCGCTGCTATTTGTAGCTGATCGTTTTAGGCATCACTACTTGTCTGTATAAGTTTGAAAATAATCTGCATTATTGGATCTTCGCGCCATAAGTAGTATTTCTCTTGCACATCTAACAACGAATATATAGTTGGTGTTGTATGTAGAATATCTAAGGGCTGCCATGACTTTCTCACTGCCAGCTGAGAAAATCATGGCAATTGCATTGCGTATTTTTCCGTGAAAAACCTTTTCATGAAAACTGGGGATATCTTTATTTCACCAACTGTGTCAGGGCAAGCTCTGATCAAAGAATGCCCCCAGTGGTGGGCTATTGCCTCCCTGCTCAATGCTCACAGTGAGGGTGGCACCATTCTGGGGGCGACACGGAGCCCACATTCCACGAATCCTTAGAATGACTGCTGTGATCAGGGCCATTCATCGCAGGCTTTGTGTGGGGCATAAAATTCGGGCAAATTATGTTTTCTCCTCTCATGGCTCTTTGAAGACTGCCGATCTTTCAAGCCCCATTGAGTGTGACTGTTTTATCACAGCATAGATGGGCAAAGGCATTTCCTCGCTATCTCCACTTGCATATATATCAAAGTCGAGGTTCATTTTCATTAAAGACTGAAACCAAGATTTATAGAAATAGCTAACTTTGCCATCCTCAATTTCAAAATGAAACGATGTTGATTATATTCTCACAGACAAATTCCAGTTTCCATGTCCTCTTCTTCTGCATTTATTCACGCTTTCTTATGCCCTGTTACCTAACTGCTTTATGAGCTGTTTTTTTTTTTTTTTTTGGTGTGTGCAGCCATGTTTACCGTCTTCTCTGCCAAAGCCCTGATGCATGTTGTGTAGCGAGTTAGCAAAGACAATGGAGAGGCTGTTTGACATTTTGCTGGCCTCATAGCTCCCGCCCAACAGGAATCGTGCCAGAGTCACAGCTATGGTGACTACGAGTGTCGCCAAAAAGTTTGCATACGAAAGGTCAGAAACCGTAAGGCAAATTCAGGCCATTCCTGCCAAGATCAGGGGGACTTTTTTCAGATATTTTGTGTATACCAAGATGATTGTTGATGAAACTGTCAGTTTTTAGCATTGTATGAGTAAGATATATCACTGTTCATAACTTAACCGGTCTCATTGGTCATCAGAAATCTAATTAGTCTGGTACTTTATCAGTATTATTTGAAACATGCGGTAACATGCAAAAAGAAGAAGGGCTAGTAATTACTGAAAGAATAAACAGGGAAAATCTGTTTACTAAAAAAAAAAATGATTGAAAAAAAAACAGGTTACACATCTACTAGTTAGATAACTGGCTACTACTTCACATGGAGAGAAATCTGATTAAAAGACCTAAAACTTTCTCATAACTCTGACCCGTTTGATGTTCTACTTGGGAGTGCTATGACCTATTTAAATCCAAGCAGAGAGATTCGAACTGAGGAATCAGTAAAGAACAAGGTTATGAAACAGCAAAGAACCCACCGGCGTTCCCGTCAGAATCCACTCAGGACAAGAAGAATCAGTCTTTTTGGTCCAAACACACTGAATCTGCAGCTCACTTCTTACTGCCGCTGTGGTTTGCAGAGACACATCTGGATGCAGAGGATGGCACTACGTTTGTCCACCCACAGAAGGCGGTTTAACACTGACACTGGTCAAATCAAAATCTGACTTTTGACTGGTAGTGCTGGAAATATACAAACAATTAGCTAAATGAGGCCAAAATTAGCGTACCATCAATATTTCTTCCTCTCTGATGCCAGATCTGTGGAAATATGGTGTGACAGATTTGAGGTTTACCCCACAACATTTCATCTAAGAATTAAATCAAGCTGTCCGCTAAGCGTTACTTTGCTCATTCAGTGTAATTAAAACATATGACCATTTCACTGAAGAAAATACAACTTGCATTCAGATCCTCTGGATATTAAATGTCAAAATCCAAAGGTTAGTTCACACTACGTAGATTTTAGAATATATTTCTAACACACATTTCTTTCCACATCCTTCCTTAAGGTATTCGCACGAAGGACGGCACCGCAGTGAAGGACAAGGACTTCCGCGGGAAGGCTCAGAAACAGGTGCAGTTCAACCCAGGCCAGACCACAGCCACCTGGAAAGTCAGAATCCTGTCAGACAGCGAGTACGAGGTGTCAGAGACTTTCCAAATTGTTCTGTCTGAGCCGGTGATGGGTGCTCTTGAATTCCCAGAGGTTGCCACGGTGGAGATCCTGGACCCAGATGATGGTCAGTTGCTATTTAAAACTGTGTTTGCACACTAACTTTGTGGTTTAAAGGGTTGTTTTTTTTCCTTCAAATGAAACAAAGCAAGTCTTAGCTGACGCCACAGTTGTCTTTGATTTCTACAAAGATCAAGGGCTACATTACTGCCTTTGCATGGATTTGAAGCATACTTAGAAGAGACAAAGAGGTTTTTGAAGAAGTGGCATAATCTCAGACTTACCCGCACACATAGCAAACTATTTATGGTTGCAAAAAAAAAAAAAAAAAACACGAAACAGCATTAACACTGTTTTGCAGAGTGTGTGATAATGCTGTGCAAGACACAACACAATGCATTTCTACATGTACCATACAAAATTGGTTAAACCGCCAATATAAGAATAGTTTGTTTGTCTTTTGAGCAGTAGAGGGATCAGTTAATAAAATCCCTCAACCCTAATCAAAGCTGTTTACATGTTAGGATTTGATCATGGAAATTCATCCTTCATCTGTCTGGGGGCATCAGAGCTCTATAAATACAGTGCTAATCCGGAAGATAAAGGACGGCTGACAAAGTAAAAATACTGTGAGCACCACTTTGTTATGAAGGCTGGTATAGGTTCTAATTTTAGTAAATGTCGGCTTTGAAGGTATTGTCTTTCCTTAAATGTCATGGAACAACATCAGACAGACATGTTATTAGCTGCATGTGAAATGCCTATTGTGATATTATGGAAGAGGCAGTGTTAGAACAGAGGAAAAGATGCTGCAAAAAAAAAAAGAAGAAGGTTTACTCCATTATAACTGGAATAGCGAAAAGCAAATATTGACCCCGCAGGGCTTCAATGAAGGGAAAAGAGGAATTTGCTGTAGACATTGTATAATAATTAACATTTTTAGCTAAAGCCTGTTTTTAGGTAAACACTAGTCCCTGAACAGCGGTAAAGTGAAGAAGCGCTGTCAGAGTCTGCTTGGGGCATGAGGAAAGAAACTTTTTTTTTTTTTTTTTGTTGCAGCTAAAACAATTATATCATATCATTCCACTGCTTACGGTTTCAAAAGGTTGAAAGCATTTTGAGTTCTCAGGGTCATGTAAACTTCAACGGCTTGTGAAACGTTTCTTTTTCTGAGAGCACTTAAGTAGAAAAGCTGCAGGATCTTCGTGCCGAACCAGTTAAAAATAAATTATTTCAGAGGCGACTGACTACATTAGCTCAAACTGGGAAGAACTGAGTGTTGTGAAGAGTAGCTAAAATATTACCCGTTGCAAACACTGGGTTAAGAAAAGTGAAAAGACACGTTTTTCCACCTGAACAACGCTATGGCCTTCCTTGAGAGGAATACAGAACTTAAGATGGAGTTCTTCAGAAAGATGTTCAGTCTTAATTGCTGCACGCTTGTTAACTTGTTGAATGCCCTACAAAACTCAGGGAAGGTAACAAAAAAGACTGAGACTTGTCAAAAAAAAAGGCTCATTAAAAAAAATGCGATTTCTCAGTCTGCATTGTTATTCGAACAAATGCATGCAGATATCTATCAAGAAACCTGTTAAATGAAACCGAGGGTGTAAAAAGCAGCTAAGCAAGATGTTTTATTTTTATTGTCTATAAATTGTGTTTGCCTTGCCGCAGCTTTTCTCACATTTTACACATCTCATCTAACGGTACCAAACATCTCAGCCTCTTTGTTTAGCCGTGTGGGCCGGTTACAGGTGGCAAGTCTGCTTAACTAACTGATGTTTGGCTTTGATTAATAAAAATAAGGGTTGTAGAGATGATAGTGTTGTAATAAAATGACAGCACTCTAATTCAGGTTCAGTTTCGTTGCCAGTTACATCCAGTTGGTTTCTATGTTGTTCTGTTTGCACTCCTGTGTTACAGTCTGATAAGATCTAACACAACTGCTTAACTTTTTCCAACATACAGAATCAACAGTGTTCATCCCCTCAGCTGTGTACAGCATAGAGGAGGACATTGGTGAGCTGCTCATCCCCGTACGCAGAAGTGGGGACATCAGTCAAGAGCTGATGGTTGTATGCTACACCCAGCAAGGTAACACCGCGCGCGTTTGCTATGATATAAATGTGGGAAACAGTTTTTGATGCCATGTGTTCCTGAAAGATCCTAATATGTTTTACTATTATGCATTTGGTGGAGATGTGCACCGAGATGCAGCCAATTCGGATTTATCTTTGAGAAATACAACATGAAAGGACATAAAAACAGCGTTCATTTTTGCGATGCTAGCCTTCCTGAGAGTAATCGCTCCATCAATAACATTTCTTTGCGAAGAGCCTGGTTAGCAAGACTAGAGTTGCTAAACCAGCAGTCTCCGTTTTATAAATCAGAGGGAAAGGATGTCAAAAAAGGCCACCAGCATCTACCAATTCAACATGTTCCGTAAGCTTCAAATTATAAAACAGAGCTGTGATATGCCCCGCCTTAATGTTATCTGCTCTAATTCTAGCTTTTTCTTCCTCCATTGCTGCATGAATTTACCGCCTACATGGGTCGACTTGTTGTGGACAATATAGTTTCCTTTTGAATGCTTAAATAGTCTGTATTTCCTCTGACTTCATTTGTAAACAACTCACAGGCATTGAAAAGAAAAAAAAGAGCTAACTTTGAGCAGTCTTCTAGAATTGCCAACTCCTCAAGTAGGAAAGTAGGTTTTGGCTGTCCTTTAAAGTCACCACAGGCTGCTAAATGACGTATTCAGCTCATTAGTATAAGTTGAATGGACACTTTTAGAGAGGGGAACAACATTGTGGGAGAGACAGGAAGGAAGAAAAAACACCCTATATAGATTTAGAACTGCAAATATCCATTTTGTCTGCCAATTGTGTTTTTTTAATGTCACTATTCTAACCCTCCAACACTTTCAAACCTTCATCAGCCTTTTGTCTGGCAAATGTGACTCAAATGACTTGTCCTGGCCGAGTTACACCCAAGTGTGTTTAATGCATTTTGTTTTAGTTTAGTTTTCTTAATTCTGGTTTGGTTTTTAAAGTTATCTTTCACCAAGAGGCCTGCAGCAAGTCACATTAAAACACATTTTTGACCAAAACAGTTGACATTTATTTTGCGTAAATCCATATTAACGATCTAAATGGACCAAAAAAAAGGAAAAATAAACAGTCAATGGTAATCTGCTCTGGCCACACCTGGAAGGGACTGCTGAACAAGGACTGGGCCCCCTGTGAGTGATTTAGGGTGGGGGAGGGGCCCATAGACCCACTGCTTATTGAGGGACTTGGTTGTGCTTCTATCTCTGAAACGCTCCGATAAAACACCAGAAAAAGTCACTGGATTTCTCAATACTCACTTTTCAAAAAGCGCTGCTATGAGGTCTGACTACTTGCTAAACAAAGTTGCTAAATTGAGAATGCTGTCTTGTCATAGCAACAATTTCCCTATCAGCGGGATCAGGTCACTATTTAGACAAATAAACGGCTCAAGCTGAAGATCGGCAAACTTCTGTCGGTCCTCCATCAATTAGTGTATATAAAATATATGAATAAGAATCTATTTTGATTTGATTTTGTCTGGTTGGGTTTTGTCAGATTAGATTCTGAAATAGTTAGATTACAAACCATTAAGATTAGCTGCAAGCTTCATTAAATGCTTTAACGGAAAATTAAGCATGCTGTTCTTCATCTCAGTCTTGAATATTAGTTATTTAAGACGTAGAACAGACTTGTTAAGTTGTTAGAAAAATGTGGGGTTTTAATTGTACAACAAATCATGCTTTGTATTGTGACAAAGTTCAGCTCATTAAACTTGTATCCTGTAATTCCCTTTTCTGCCCGTCCAGTTTCCGCCACAGGCACTGTCCCCACCACAGTGCTGTCCTACTCTGATTACATCTCTCGGCCCGAGGACCATCACAGCATCCTGCGCTTTGACAAGGGAGAGATAGAGAAATCCTGTCGGATAGTGATAATTGATGACTCCCTGTACGAAGATGAGGAAAGCTTCAATGTCACCCTCAGCATGCCCATGGGGGGACGCCTCGGCTCAGAGTTCCCCACAGCCAGAGTCATAATCATTCCAGATATGGATGATGGTAAGGGACCATTTCACTGATTGGGACTGTGTATTGAAATGCAATCAGCCAAATAAATTACAGGGCTGTGATTGTTAAGTGATTTATTTATTTTTTTACTTTTTTTCTTTTTTTTTTTTACATTTTCAGATATGTTCTAGGACCCAAAAAGCCACAGATTTTTGCTACTAATTACCCTTCTTTTCCTTAGAGGTGTTCTTTGTACCAGGTGTAACGTTTATAAGTATCTGAACTTGGATGAATGTCTACAGCAGAAAAAATGAATAGTTGAAGTTTTGAAAATCTCCTACCCTTTTCAACTTATCCAAAGTCGTGGGAGCAGGCAGAGTGAAAACGTGCATATGAATGGTATTCGTGTTTATTTCTCTCGTTAGTTTGTTTGTGTTTCACTGACAATGAGCTCTATGAGAGAGAGAGAAAAAGAAAGTTTGGGTGTGCAGTCTTCCTCCTTGGAGGTAAAGGGTTTATCTCCCATCTGCAGGCTCAGATTGTCGGGCTGCTCGCCCCCATATCTTCTTGATTTCCTTTGTGCCCCAACACCTGTCGGCCTCCCCTCACTCCCCTATCAATCTGCAGATCTCTGAAAGCCCCGCTGCACAGTAAGGACTCCGTGATTGCAGGCAGGTAACAGTGGAGCATAATAGGAAAACCATTGTAAATGGTAATTTACATGAATAAAAATCTTATTTTCATCTACATAAATGGAGTCGTTAAAGAACGTTTGGCTTAGAAAAACTGCGCTGTGAATGTTTACTTAAGGAAAGGAAAAACGTACAGCTGTTGGAAACCTATTAGTGTGGTTAAAGCATGAATACGATTCTGAGGGGCCCCTGCCCGCCAAAGCTCAAGGGCTCTTAGGCGCGGGCACTCATAAACCAAATGTTATTTGCATGAACATACCAGAAGTTTGGAATTTTATTTCATTCATTTTCAGGTCTGGATAAGTATCTAAAAATATTTGTATTTCCAGACTTTATATAAATTAATCCATACATACATACATACATACATACATACATACACAGACATACACATTTGCCATCTTGACCATGATAGAAATATCAGTCATAAATTCACAGTGAAGATTTTTTTCAATTCATATATTTTTTTTATTTAGACTTAACAAGAATACCAAAACAGAACCCTAGATACTAAGACTTTTTGTGACTCTAGTTGTTTTTATACTCCATTAAAACCAAACAAGAAGACAGCCCATGCTTTACTAGTGACATATGTAGTAGACACGTACCCAATGTAGCATCCCACAGTAAGCAAAGTTTGAAAAAGACTGAAAACATTTATTAGCATGTCACTTTTAGACGTAAACCACATATCTTATGAAGATCTTTAGGCGCATAACTCTGCAGAGATACAATAAATACACCAACAGCACTAAAAGAAAAGCTATTAAAATAAATATAAAGTGATCTACGGATCAATAGTTCTTTCTTTTAGAGGCTTTTCTTTCTTTACGGACCTGACAGTGATTTTTTTATTTGTCTGGGTATTGCTATCTCTGGGATCCTACTGACGCCATGCATTTGAGAGACTTTTTTCATCCGTTTGCCAGCCTGTTTTAAGCCGTCTTTCTATTCAATTGCAGGCTCATTGTAAGCAAAGGAAAACTGACTCTTCATCTGATGAAAATAAGTTGACCTAATTTATTTGTCAATTGGTGTTCATAATTTTTGCCGACCTCTATTGGACATTAGCCCAACAAGGCAGGGTTTGTTGATTGATCGATAGCTTCAGTAACCAATAGAAATGTATAGCTAGACACATTTAGCCAGAAAAGTCAGATTGGGAATGACGTTTATTAGCTTCAGGTTTGGTTAATATTCTGAGTTTACATTTGCCATTTTTTTTGTCCATCACCATGAGCCTATGGTGGTATACAAACTGTTCCATTAACACAAAAAAAGGTCAAAAAGGAAGGCAGCTTTAGCATGCTAATATACTTATAATCCACCTTTAACAAACTCAGCAAGCGTTAGTCATTGAAATGCACTTATACCAATGGATTTTTACTATTTTCTTCCAAATGTTTAGCAAAATATAAATTTCAGTAGTTATATACCCAGCAATGTTGTTAAACGTGTCACTATCTGCAGCTTCATTAAAGAACTACCCTTTGAAGTTCATATTTATTTCATGAATTCAGGTTTATTCACCTGACCTGCTTTGAGACGGAGTGTTTAAAAAACGCCTTTTTAACAGTTGTAGCCTGAAGTGTAACCTGAGACTGAGCTCGGGGGCTTTTTACCCTCACTACTCTGGTGTATTGACTGCAGCTGCTGAGAATTACCAGTCGGTTCTTACAGCATTCAGCGTTCTCTACAAAAGACGTCCTTCCCCACCGAAACGATCAAATTTCAATTTCAAGGTCTTTATCGATGGCTTTAACTGTTACAGTGTCAATCATGGATGGTTTTTTTTTAGTCTCCCATGTGTAAGGGTGGCACAGCAGACTGTGTCTGCTTGTCATTTCCTCTCAAAATGATAATTGAAAGACAGTTAGAGTTCTGTTAAACAGATAAATAAAGCACACAGATAGCTTAGGGTGTAATATAGCATGAGAACCCTCAGTTATTATTTTAGGCAATTTCAGATAAAGAAAAACAATAATGGTTTACTGATCTCCTAATAGGGCATTATTTTGGATAAATAGTATGTTCATGGTCATGCATTTCTATGAAGCAGTAGAAGGACTCCATTTGTTTTACAGAGTTAACCAGAGTATATGTGTGACACAGTCAATGTTATGAATTTTTAATTACCAAAAAAGGTTAGTTTGCTGCTTTTAAAAACCTTCCAATCAATGACTTTGTTCTGTCAGTGACAGAAAAGTACTTATTTGATTCTGACTGACAGCCGTCATTAACAGGCTCCACTCAGCACTCAGGTTTATCCGTTTAATATTTTCAGTATCGGGGAAAAAAAGCCCCATTTAAAAGAGTCAGCTTTTTGTGCGTTCCAGCATTATGCAGTTTTTTTTTTTAAATTTGTATTTATATCCCAGCTACCTGACAGTTCCTAATATTTCTTTCTTAGCTCAATGAGATCCGTGCCTAACATGAGTGAAGCTCCCCACGCTCCCATTCAATTACACAAAGCACAAATAAATTACAACAAATCTAAAAACAGGGAAGAGTAGCGTATGGTGCCTTAGAAAAGTATTCATGCTCCTTGAACTTTTCTGCATGTTACAACCAGAAAAGTGGAACAATCAGTTTTCTCTTCTCTTTTGTGTGCATTCATATTTGGTGCCCCTGATTTAATACTGCAGCTGACACTTTATTTTTATTTTTGGTCGATGTCTCTGTTTGCTTTCAACATGTAGAGACTTAAATCTTTGCCTATTTTCTTTGCGAGAATGCCGACGCTCAGTCAGATTGATTGAAGAGTGTCGCTGAACAACAATTTTGGAAATTTTGTCACAGATTTAGTGGACTTAGGTCTTGATTTTGACTAGACTGTTTTATCTAAACAACACCCATTGTAACTCTGGGTTGTTTTCCTGCTAGCAAGTGAACCTTTTCCCCAGTCTCAAATATATGCAGCTTTTTAATGATTTTTCTTTTCTCATGTTTGCCCTTTTATCCATCTGCCTATCAATTGTAAACAGCTTTCCTGTTCTTAGTGGGAAAAAATAATCACTACAGCAGGATACAGCCAACATCCTGTTGTATTTAGGCATTTAGGCATGAGTATTCAGGGTACAATGCAGTGTTAGACAAACTTAGGAATTTGCATATTTCTTGTATTTTTACCTGGTTAAACCTTTAGTTGACCAGGAAAGTCACAATTGAGGCTAACAAATTATTTTTCAAGGGAGAAAAAACATCTTATAAAGACTATTTTAAACAATTAAAACTGTAAAATGTTACATCAGACAGAATTAAAAACACTAGTAATAAAAATATGCCATCTCTAAGGCCATCAATCTAGCTTTAAAATCACTCAGGGAAATGGAGTTGCAAGAGATTTTGCAGTGATCCATGTTGCGGGGGCTAGGTAGGCAAAAGCCTTTTTTCCAAGTTCAGTGCGAACTTTCGGAACATATAGGACAACCTCAAGAGCACCTCATTTCATGTGCAAATGGGACTTTTCATGGTTTCTTGTAACAGTGGGTTTCTGCTCACTGATCTTACACGAGGGTTTGATTTGTGTAATGCATTGCAAATAGATGCCCTATCAACAGATTCATCAAGCTGAGCTGTGGAGCACTACAGCTCCTCCAGAGTTACCATGGACCCTCTGTCTTTGCCTTTGATTATTGTTCTCCTTGCTCAGCCTGTCAGTGTAGGTGGACAGTCATGTCTTGGTGGGTTTGCAGTTGTTCCAGACATTTTTCATTTCCAAATGATGGACTGAACAGTGCTCAGGGAGGGACCTGTCCAAAGGTTGGGGCGATGTTTTATGACCTAACTCTGCCTTGAGCTTCTCCACAACTTCATCTGTGACTGCCCTGCTGTGTTTCCCTGTCCCCGCAATGCTGTTTGCTCACTACGCCTTCACAGATGACAAAGATGGACTGTTTACTAAACAGGCGATCTTTGCAAGGCCTTGGTTGCACTGTACTTTTATTTATTTAGGCGTAGTGAACTGGGCTGTACAATTTTGGGGCACATTTTATACTCATGAAATCCTCATAAAATACATAAAAGCTTGAGGCTGTAACATGACCAACGGTGAGAACGTCCAAGGATGCGAAGGCAATTTTCCTGTTGTTGAAGAGGGCTGTGTTGCAGAGGTTATATTGATTGGCTTCAGGTTCAAAACTAAGTGGAATTTGTTACCATTCCTTGTCTACTTAGAGCATTATTACCGTGTCCTTCCAGGTTTATTTCTGCAGCACTCTCCCAACACAACCCAAAATGCATTGTAAAGTAAAGAAAGTGGAAAGCGTCTGACCTTGTGAAGGCCGTCCAGGTTGTACTCTGCCTCTCCGTCAGCGTCAGCCAAGACAGGCTCCAATCACCCATCTGCCCTGAACATGGCCAGGTTGACGTGGGAAAATGAATTAACGCTGTCAAAACATGAAGAGTGAGGCGAAATAAGGTGATGTCAACTCTTCGTGTCTCCCCAAAGGAGTTCATAATGAAAAAGCTTGAGCAGTGATGTTGAAGTAAACAGCTCTGAGGCAAGTAGGGGGAAAAAAAAATTGATCTCCTGCCTAAAAGAGTAGAGAGGCAGCAGAAGATTCATTCCCACAGTTAGTGCAGCTGTTCCGGCTACAGTCAAGGTTCTAATCCGGGCACTAGACTTTAAGTACACATAGGAGTCTAAGGCAAATGGGGGCATCACATCTTTCTTTGTCATCGCTCTTCTGGAATAGCTTTCAAGCGCAGCACTTACATGTGCAGAAAGAGCCTGTGCCCAGCTGAGCACCTGACCAAGGCTGACAACCAGCAGGCTTTTCAGCAGCTTTGCAACTTTGTTGGTTCTAATAATGTTTTTTTCTTTAAACACAAACTACTACTGCTGTAAGGAAAATATGTTTCAACAAGATCCCAATTCATTTCAAGCAAGCAAACTGAGGCACCGTTATGAAATTAGATGCAGGTCAATAATGTAAATATTGCTTGCCTCACACAAAGAGTCCTTGGCAGTCTGTGATAAAAAATGCAATAGGCCACGAAAGGGAAGTAAAAGTGACTTTGTTTTGTAGTTTTTCTGCCAACATAAATTATAATAAGTTGCTCTAATAACCAGTTTGGGGTTTATGTAACAACGGGAGAAGGGCATGTTTTCTTTATGAAAAGGAGGAATATCATTTCACCTCTTGCATTGGGAGTTTGTCAGGATGCAGCTTATTGGCTGCATGCTGAGCCTCTCTCCCTCTCTCTTGTTCCTGCGCAGCCTGATCAGTTTCACCTGGCAGGCTGCAATTAACCCACAACTGCTTCCACCTGTTCCCACCGCTTTATCAGACTCACCTCTTTCTGTTTCCGTCGCCGGTCCATAGCGTTCACTCCCGCTCAGTCCCTGCCAGTTTTTCTTGTCAGCTCCATTTGTACCCGTCAGCCTGAAGACTCCTTTCACCTGGTCTTGTTACAGTCAGCCCAAAGACTTTCCGACAGTTTGTTTTCTCCAGTATTCAGCTCAGAAGTTCAGACCTCCACCGCTCGGCTCAGACGCTCAGACCTCCACCGCTCGGCTCAGACGTTCAGACCTCTACCGCTCGGCTCGGACGTCCTGTGCTCCACTACTCGGCTCTGAGGTTCTGCTCGCCTCTGCTCAGCTCTGATGCTCTGCTCGCCACTGCTTGGCTCTGACGTTCTGCTCGCCTCTGCTCGGCTCTGATGCTCTGCGCTCCACGGCTCTGCTCAGATGTCCTGCTCTCCAGTGCTCGGCTCCAGAGTTCCTCCCGGTCAGTCTCTCCACACTCCTCCTGCCGGCCAGCTTCTACACCCTTCACCTCCGTCCGTTGAAAGACTCTGGTCTAATCATCCATCTTCCACACTATTCAATAAAAACTCACTCATAAGAACTGACTCTGTGTGTGCGTGCTGTGTCCGGGTTCATCCCAGAAAAATATATCATAACATTATGGACCGGCGCAGGGATGAACCCGAGCACGCACAGAGCCTGGTGTAGAAGCTGGTAGGATCTGCCTCGCCTCCGGTTCGTCTCGCCTGGGTCGCAAAGTTGCGACGCCACGCTTCTGGATTCATCTTGCCTGGGTCGCTGTGTTGCGACGCCACGTTTCTGTCTCGTCTCGCCTGGGTCGCAGAGTTGCGACGCCCCGCCTCTGACTCTGTTTTCCTGGTCCGCCTTCCCCGCTGCTCAGCACTAAGGACGGCGCTCCTCGTCGTCGCTGCCCAGCGCTAACTTTTGCTGCTGCCCAGCATATTCAGACTTTGCTGCCCAGCGCCTTCTGGTTTTTGTTTAGAGTTATTTTTTGGTGTTGTGTTCTAGATCTGCTTTAGTTTCTAGTCTTTTTGTATATTTTTTATTGTTTTAGAAGATTTATTTCCGCCTTCTGTTCTTTGTTTTGGCTCAACCTTAGTTTTTGCTTTACTTAGGATTTTTTGAGATTTATGTTGCTTTTGAGTATTTATTTTGTTGGTTTTGTCCGGGTTTTTGTGTCCCAGGTTTACTCTAGTCGTTCGGGTTTTTTTTAGTAGTCTAGTTTTTGGTTTTCTTAGTCAGCTAGTTCGGGTTTTGTTCTCCGTCTTCTTGTTTTAGCTATAGCCCTGATTTAGTGTTCTAGGTTCGCCTTAGTCTTCTGAGTTTTGTTTTTGAGTTCCAGTTTTTATTTTAGACTTCTTGCTTGCTTCTGTACAGATTTCTAGCTCTAGTTATCTAGTTTTTCATTAGTTAGTCGTACTCGCCCTCACCTCCCTGTTCTGTTTCGTTTCATAGTTTTGCCTTAGCTTTTGGTTCCTTTCCTAGTTTACCAGTCTTGTTTTGATTTTTCAGTTTGAGATCCTGTAGTTTCGTCAGCCCTGTAGTTTCGTTAGCTCTGTAGTCCCTGTCTAGCCCCTGTAGTTTCAGTCTAGCCCCTGTAAATCCAGTCTAGCCTCTGTAGTTTCTGTCCTAGCCCTGTAGTTCTAGTCTTGTTCTGTACTTGTTTTTTTTTTTTCTCTTTATTTTAGTTTTGTTTTGTCTTTATTTTTCCCCCTTTAGTATTTAGGTATCTGGGTTCCTGCGCTGTATGGGTTCCTGCGTTGGATGGAGTCCAGCGCTCTTAAAGGTCCCTGCGTTCTCTAGGTCCCTGCGCTTTCTAGGTCCCTACACCCTTCTCCTGTTTTCGTTGTATGTCTTGCCCTAGTGTATCTGTGTTGTTCCCCTGTTTAGGCGCGTGCAGGTCGCTGCCAGAGCCCTCCGGCGCACCCATGTTGCCGGCTGAGCCCTCTGGTGGGCCAGACTGTCGCTGCCCTGCGCATGCAGGTTGCCGCCAGAGCCCTCCGGCGCTCCTATGTCGCCGGCTGAGCCCTCTGGTGCGCCAGCCTGTCGCTACCCAGTGCACACAGGTCGCCGCCAGAGCCCTCCGGTGCTTAAGTCGCTGTCTGTGCCCTCTGGCGCGCCTGGCCTGTTACTGCCTAGCTCACCCTCTTGTTGTTGTTCCCTTGTTTAGGCGCTGCCAGAGCCCTCCGGCGCCCCTATGTCGCCGGCTGAGCCCTCTGGTGCGCCAACCTGTCGCTGCCCAGCGCACGCAGGTCGCCGCCAGAGCCCTCCAGTGCTTAAGTCGCTGTCTGTGCCCTCTGGCGCGCTTGGCCTGTTGCTGCCTAGCTCACCCTCTAGTTCCCTGGTGTTTAGGTCTTGTTTTCCTGGCGTTTAGATTTAGTGTTTCCCGGCGTGTTAGGACGCCCTCTGATTCTCGGTTCCCCAGCGTGTTAGGACGCCCTCTGATTCTCGGTTTCCCGGCGTGTTAGGACGCCCTCTGATTCGTGGTTCCCCGGCGTGTTAGGACGCCCTCTTTTCTCGGTTCCTTGGCGTGTTAGTACGCCCTCCGTTCTTGTTCCCTGGTGTTTTAGATATTCCTGTTTCCCTTGTGCCCCGGCGTTCCCTTTGCGCCCCGGCATTCTTCTTCCTGGCGCCCCGGCGTTCTCCCCACGCCCCGGCCTTCTCTTCCCCAAGCCCCGGTGTTTCCCTCACGCCCCGGCGGGTTTTCCCCTGGCGTTTCTGTACACCAGTCGTGTTCCAGCAGGAGTTGTTGAGCCTTGGTGTTTTCGTACGCCTGTTCTTCCCTCTGGCGTTGTCGTACGCTTGTTCTTCCCTCTGGCGTTGTCGTACGCTTGTTCTTCCCTCTGGCGTTGTCGTACGCTTGTTCTTCCCTCTGGCGTTGTCGTACGCCTGTTCTTCCCTCTGGCGTTGTCGTACGCTTGTTCTTCCCTCTGGCGTTGTCGTACGCTTGTTCTTCCCTCTGGCGTTGTCGTACGCTTGTTCTTCCCTCTGGCGTTGTCGTACGCTTATCCTTCCCTCTGGCGTTGTCGTACGCCCGTTCCTTCCCTTTGGCGTTAAGTACGCCCGTTCCTTCCCTTAGGCGTTAAGTACGCCCGTTCCTTCCCTTAGGCGTTAAGTACGCCCGTTCCTTCCCTTAGGCGTTAAGTACGCCCGTTCCTTCCCTTAGGCGTTAAGTACGCCCGTTCCTTCCCTTAGGCGTTAAGTACGCCCGTTCCTTCCCTTTGGCGTTAAGTACGCCCGTTCCTTCCCTTTGGCGTTAAGTACGCCCGTTCCTTCCCTTTGGCGTTAAGTACGCCCGTTCCTTCCCTTTGGCGTTAAGTACGCCCGTTCCTTCCCTTTGGCGTTAAGTACGCCCGTTCCTTCCCTTTGGCGTTAAGTACGCCCGTACCTTCCCTTTGGCGTTAAGTACGCCCGTTCCTTCCCTTTGGCGTTAAGTACGCTTGTTCCTTCCCTTTTGGCGTTAAGTACGCCCGTTCCTTCCCTTTGGCGTTAAGTACGCCCGTTCTTTCCCCTTGGCGTTTTGTACGCCCGTTCTTTTCCTTTGGCGTTAAGTACGTCCGTTCTTCCCTCTTGGCGTTTTCGTACGCCTATATTTTCCCCTTGACGCTGTCATGCGTCCGTTTCGCCTCGGCGTTTCCCTCACGCCCCGGCGATCTCGCCCCTTGGGCCCCAGCGCTCCTCTCACGCTTCGGCGTTGTTTCTCCTTGGCGTTTCCACACGCCCGTTCCTTGCCCTTGGCGTTTCCATACGCCCGTTCCTTCCCCTTGGCGTTTCCATACGCCCGATCCTTCCCTTTTGGCGTTGTGTACGCCCGATCCTTCCCTTTTGGCGTTGTGTACGCCCGTTCTTTCCCTTTTGGCGCTGTGTTGCGCCCGTTCCTTCCCTTTTGGCGCTGTGTTGCGCCCGTTCCTTCCCTTTTGGCGCTGTGTTGCGCCCGTTCCTTCCCTTTGGCGCTGTGTTGCGCCCGTTCCTTCCCTTTGGCGCTGTCAAGCACTCGCTTTTTCCCCCGGCGCAGTCAAGCGTTCGTGCCTTTCCCTGATGTGCCGCCCCCTGATTGTGCTTTGGCACATCAGTGTTCTCTAGCTCCTTGGTTCCCCCGTGTTCTTTGGTTCCTTGGTTCCCCGCTGTTCTCTAGCTCCTTGGTTCCCCGTGTTCTCTGGCCCCTTTGGTTCCCCGTATTCTCTGGCCCCTTTTGTGTTTGCAGGCTCTTTGGTCCCTCAGTGTTCGGTTTCGACTCTTGCCCGCCTTCCTGGGCCCCCTCCACCCGCCCGGCGTGGGGATTCTGGGCCGTCCGGTGTCCGGCCTTGGGGGGGGGGGTACTGTCAGGATGCAGCTTATTGGCTGCATGCTGAGCCTCTCTCCCTCTCTCTTGTTCCTGCGCAGCCTGATCAGTTTCACCTGGCAGGCTGCAATTAACCCACAACTGCTTCCACCTGTTCCCACCGCTTTATCAGACTCACCTCTTTCTGTTTCCGTCGCCGGTCCATAGCGTTCACTCCCGCTCAGTCCCTGCCAGTTTTTCTTGTCAGCTCCATTTGTACCCGTCAGCCTGAAGACTCCTTTCACCTGGTCTTGTTACAGTCAGCCCAAAGACTTTCCGACAGTTTGTTTTCTCCAGTATTCAGCTCAGAAGTTCAGACCTCCACCGCTCGGCTCAGACGCTCAGACCTCCACCGCTCGGCTCAGACGTTCAGACCTCTACCGCTCGGCTCGGACGTCCTGTGCTCCACTACTCGGCTCTGAGGTTCTGCTCGCCTCTGCTCAGCTCTGATGCTCTGCTCGCCACTGCTTGGCTCTGACGTTCTGCTCGCCTCTGCTCGGCTCTGATGCTCTGCGCTCCACGGCTCTGCTCAGATGTCCTGCTCTCCAGTGCTCGGCTCCAGAGTTCCTCCCGGTCAGTCTCTCCACACTCCTCCTGCCGGCCAGCTTCTACACCCTTCACCTCCGTCCGTTGAAAGACTCTGGTCTAATCATCCATCTTCCACACTATTCAATAAAAATCACTCATAAGAACTGACTCTGTGTGTGCGTGCTGTGTCCGGGTTCATCCCAGAAAAATATATCATAACAGAGTTATGCAGAGCGTAAATGGATGTGATCAGTATTGCATAGAAAAAGCGAAGCACGCTCTCTGCCTCCATAGTTAGTTTTAATAAGCTGACATCTTGTATTTCTGAAATGAATTTGGGGATGGCAGCTTAAAGATGAAGATGAGGGATTATTTTAATAGAATTTTATTCGACAACAAAATAGTTTTTTTTTTTTTTTAAATCGCATTAGAAATTTTGCAAACTGTCAGATGGAAACTATTTACTCAAATGCCAAACGTTTACCAGGTGGTCTTTGAATCTGGCATTTTTTTCATAATAGGATGCTTTTTTTATCTTTAAGTTTTTCCACAGGGAAATTGTTGGTTAAAACGATAAAGAGATTACATGTACTAAGTCTGTTTTACATGAGTTCACATTTACTTTAATTTAGAGGTAGCTACTTTGAGGCAGGATTTTTTTCGAATTTTAATCCAATACCTTTTTTTATATATCTGCCAATTTGGATCTGGATTGTTTCCAATCAAAAGTGTTTTTTACTTAATCATTTGTTGTTTTTTTTCCTGGTGTTGTAAAGGCAGATATGAATAAACCGCATACGGTAGGATATTTACCGTTGTTTAGAACGGCTTCTGCTGTCAACTCTGTGGTTTTATCGGAGTGTGTAATGTTAGTAAGATGGTATATAAAGCCACACAATCTAGCAGCATATTTACTCAGTAAAAGTGTAAAATTAAGACTTTTTACCTCAAATGGTCAATAATTATTCATGAGCAGAATTACAAACACTTTTTCTAGTGAAAAAAGTCCAAGATGTTTTCTACAGCGGGTAGTGGTGGCCTAGTGATTAGTTGGTGCCTGCATCCTAAAAAGTCTGCTCCCAGCCCCCGGGCATGGCATAGTGGAAGCCCACTGCTCTTAAAGACAGTCCCCTGAAATTCAATTCAATTAAAAAAAATACTTTATTTATCCCAGAGGGAAATTGAATGTTCCCTGATTTCATCTTTTTATGATGGAGGAAAAAAGTTGCCTGCAGCAAGAGCTATTTACCCAGTCCTGCCGCTGTCCAGATGTAGTAGAAGAGCTGAGCGTGTCTCCCCTCGCCACATCAGTGTTGCAGGTGAACTTCTATGGATATGTGGTAAAAGGCTTGTACTTGTATAGCACTTTATCAAGTCCGACGACCCCAAAACGCTTCACACTACAGTAATTTACACATTCACACCCTGACGGTGGTGAGCTCTGTTAGTAGCCACAGCTGCCCTGGGGCAGACTGACAGAGGCCAGGCTGCCATAAATCGGTGCCCTCTTACCACCACCAGCAGGCAATGCAGGTGGAGTGTCTTGCCCAAGGACAGAACAACTGAGACGGTCCGTGCGTGGGCAGGACAACCTCCCCAACTCTTGCGCCACCGCCGCCCCATATATGTGAAACATCGGTCAGTTTAGCTGTAAGCTTACACTTACAGATGGTAAAACCTGTCCAGATGTGACCTACAGCAGCACAGAACCCACTGGATCCCTGAGGTCTAACTGATATCTAATGCAAGAGTGACATCAGTATTTGTCTTGAGCAATAATTGGACGCGATCGTGTTCATCAAAACTTTTACCTGCAGCTTTTCCTGATTTATATTATAGCCTTTATATAATTAGAGGCATTTTTAAATGTCTTGTAAAGCCATTTCCATGACTTTCTATGTTAAATCATTAAAACGGAAAAGGCTGACTGATGAATTGTGCCGTACTATTCTTCTTTTTATTCCTAAAACGTGGATTTTATGGTGCTAAAAAAAACTGCTAGGTTTACAAGCTGTCCAGGCTCTCTGTGTTATCATGGACAGCAGCAGTCCTTAAAACACCAGCTGTTTTCTCAGACGCTTACAATAAGGCAGCCAAATCCCTGTGATTTCCACCCTGTTTCTTTTGGCTGCAACGCGGTTGGAGAAACTTGTCTTTTCTTGTGGAGGTAATTGCTGTTTGATATTGACAGTGCATCCGGGGAAACTGTTTTGGTGGGTTGAAACAGTAAGGCATGAGACTGCTTGTACCAGGTGTATTTATAGCCGTGTGTCAGTTGCCTGTGTGTTTGACTCTGGTTCTGGGGGTATGATTATAAACCATTTTAACGATGGGCGGCGTGAACCGGCGGGGGGGTGAAACTTCCTAACCCTGCCATCATAGCTCACCTGGACTCTTATTTCTTCATGTATTACCAGATGTCCGCAACACTTAAATGTAGAAAAGCTGTCTTTGACAGTTTTTTTTTTTTTTTTTTTCAGTTGAAAATTCAGATGTTCATTCTGTGAGTCTACGTCTCTACTGCAAGTGGAAATGCACTTTTGCACAATATAAATTTGTCCAGACTAAAGCGCGGTTGGCAGTGGAGCATTTACCCTAAGCTCAAATTGAATCTCACCAAGAAAGACGCTACTTAGCTCTGTGGGAATATTATGCAAAGTTCAGGTAAAATCAAGCTATCACAGGGAGTTTAAACATTTTCCCAAGGGAAGTCTTTGTCTCTCTCTGAGTCTTGTCTTTTTTTTTTACTGTTCACGTGAATGTAACATGAAAGATATTAACTTTGCTAGTGGACCAGCATAATAACGATCTATAATTATTGCCGAACTCGTGGAGATGGCTTATGGTTTACCTGTCAGTTAATGGGCCTCGGGTCTTTGAAGGGTTCTTGTTTGTCTGGTGCACGGACCTTTTCTGATTACTGGACAAGTAGAACTGTGCGCGGGTTCCTGACTGCCAACCTCAGTGATGTAGATGTTATTACTCCTCCAGGTTGGGCTTGTGTGCAGGCAGCCAAGACCATCTTTGTTTGGCTTCTCTGCTGGGAGCTGCAAGCCCCTTGACGCAGCATTTATTGTTCTGTCCTTACTCTTATAACATATTAAAAAATAAAATTGTTCTGCCCTTTGCTTTGGGTTTAGATTGTGTGTGTGTGTGACTTCTCTGATAGGTTCACATTTACTTTATAATTAGCTTCCCCCCCCCCCCAAGAACCACTTTTATTACTATTGTCCAACTATTGCAGCTAAAGCAGATAGCATATAATTAGGCAATGTGTTTACAAAAAGTCTGATTCCTTAGAAAAATAATTAGGTAGCACATCTTAATGTACACTTTTTCCTAATCAGGGTGTGGGTCTGGTAGCAGTACTTAGCCCCCATCTTTTATTTGTATTCTATGTTTCATACCAGCACAAAGTAATAATTGTGTAATTGTGACGTTGAAGTAAAATGACAAAGGGCTTTCAGTTTTTAGTCTATCTGAAAAGTATGACATTTACTTATGTCTCTAAGTCTGTTTAGGTCTCTACAGGCTTTGCACCAGGCTGAAATGTTTTCCTTTTCTTTTGTGCAAAGCAGTTAAAACTCAGTCAGATTAGATTGAGCGCTTTGATTAAGAGCTCCGCTCTCAAGTTTTGCCTCAGTTTCTAAATTGGATTTAGGTCTGGACTTTGACTGGTCCATTCTAACTCATAGATATACACCAATATTTTTATTTGAACAGTTTTGCTGTAGCTCTGGCGGTACGTTGTCACTCATTAAAGCCATTTTTGCGGCCTCTACCAGGTTTTCTTCCAGGATTGCCTTGTATTAAGCTCCATACATCCTACCATCAACTTCCCTGTCCCGGCTGAAGACAAACATCCCCACAGCTTAATGTAGCCACCCCCATGTGTTACCATTGTTCAGGGTGACAGCAAAAAGTTCACCTTCAATCTCGTCTGAGAGGTGCAACTTCTTACACGTTTGCTACGTGTCCCTTACATGGCTTGTGGCAAGGTGCTAGTGGGACTTCTTACAGCTTTCTTTAAACAATGTGCTACTGCTTGATAAAGCTGTATTTATGCTAAGATCAGATAACATCCAGATGGACGAATTGTTTGTTTTATTTAGTGATAGAGTAAATTAACACCTCACTTTTCTCAGTTTTATATGCAATGAAGTGGTAAAATTTGCCATCATTCGTTATCTTGTCCCTTGCAGTTATGCACCACTTTTTGTTGTTGCATCACATAAAATCCCAATCAAATATATTTGTGATGGTAACGTGATTCAGTGTGAAACAACGCTTTATATTTTGATGTTTTCAGCTGCTTTATAAAGAGTAAGATCTTTAGTACCACTACTAATTAATAAAATAATGTAACATTTTTGCTCTATTGGTTTCAACCTTTGGCTCTCCCTGTTCTGGATTTGATAGTTGCTGACCAAACTTCCTGAAAATAAGCCTCCCCAGAAGTCTAGGATCTTAAGCAGCTATTTCAAAAACAGCATGACATATTGGACACCGCTAAAAAAAGAAGAACAAGTGTGGTTCTCTAAGAGTTAAAAATCACAGTGGGTGAGTTTGGCTGCAGTGGAAACTCAGTTTATGGAAACACTAATTGCAGTCAGACAGGCCTGGGCTGGCACTCGAAGCTTTACATCCCCCAGACCTCCTGTCAGGCCTCCTGTCTGCCTCTCAGACCCATCACTATCAAAGTCAGCAGCTCCAGCGGGCTCATCCAAAACAGAACAAGGGAGGCTGTTTTCCCTCAAGCTTGCTCTTTTTTTTTTTTTTACCTATTAATCTTTGTTTCAACTTTAGAGACGCTTCAACGTTGTGTCAGGAAGCTAGCGAGTACAAATGCAGCGCTGCTAATTGGATGGAAGTGATTCTTCAGTTTTCCTGTAATTAGGGATAATGTGTTTGTGCAGCTATTAAAGATTCAGCTGTGCGGTTCCATCAAAATTTAACAGTGTTTGCTTGAAGAGTTTAATAGACTCGGCAGCCCCATTGCCTTGTCTGTATTCTGTATATTTCACTCCCACCTCTTTTGTCATTCCCAGCTCCTGTTTTCTACTTTGGAGACACCGAATACCATGTGGATGAGAGCGACGGCTATGTGGAGGTGCAGGTGTGGAGGACAGGGTCTGATCTTTCCAAAGGAGGAACTGTCACGGTGCGCTCCAGAAAGACCGATCCGGTCTCAGCTGAGGGTACGTGCCACTGTTAACCGTCTTTTCCTGACGGCTTCCTCCAGTATGTGGTTACATCAACTCACACCGCACTAAATAATTGGCTTAAGGTGTTGTCCTTGTCACTCTTTGTCTCTCTGAGCTACAACTATGAAAGGAGGTTTTCTCTCTGGATATGTTGTGCATGAATTGCCAGGGGGGATCTAAACGCTTTTATGATCTATATTTTTTTTTTATGAAAATAATGCAAGCCTGACACACGACTGAGTTTCAGATATGCATGCTGATTGCTCTGAGTATTGCGAAGCTCTTTGGAGGATAGGACTGATTGCTGTTTCTCCAGGTCTTCCCTGCAGTTTCTATTATCTCTGACCTCCAGGCGGTTATCCTCTCTTCCATGGATTCTTAGCAGCTGTTCTTCTACCTGTGCTACAGCTTTAAACGGGACCTAGCATCTAATCATATGCGATATGATACAAATCCATGACCGCATATAGCTTGGTTAGAAATGTATCAAATATGGCCTGCAGGCAGAAGTTGAGCTTTCAGAGCAAAGGCTCTTTAGAGAATGCCACGAGGAGAAAGAGGACTACAATCGGAGAGCTGTCCAGCCCCTGGAAGCGCTGTTTTATTTATTAAATAAATTCACGGGTCCATCAAATGCTCATAACTGACATGTGATGAAATAATCATGCCAGATTGACAGTACTTTTATATTTTGTCCGGTATTACTTTTCATTTTCTTTAGTAAATGACATTCGCAAACCAGTTGGGATATAGTTTTAATTTACTACCAAAATAAGATCAAATATTGTCTCCATGGCCCATTATAAGTTTTACATCCCTTAAAGCAGGCATGTCCAAAGTTTGGCCTGGGGGTTATTTGTGGCCCCTGTACTGATTTTGGGTGCACCCCCCATTCTTTTTCTACTCCATTTCAAGAAAGATCTGGTCCACTAGCTCAGGTGGCTGATACACATGGAAGTTTTTAGTTTTTAATTAGGGCAAAAGTATTACAGAAAAGTTAAAATCCTACAATTCCAAATGTTAAGTACAACACTAACTATTCATCTTTTAATAAACACACTTTTGACATGCTCTTTGATTTCCTAGTAACATCTATCCAATGACATTTAATTACTCAAATCTGCTTTGAATTCAATTATGAAAATTGGCTAATTACAGCGAGTGTTTTCAAAGAACTGACCCAGATAATGTTCTTATATTGCTAGACCAAGAACGAGTAAAGTTTATTATTGCTAAAGAGTCTAATTCAATTATTCAAAGTAATTAGCAAACTGGATGGCCATCTTTTAATACAACAAATGAGCAAAACCCTTTTTTAAATTTTGGATATACAATGATTTACACATCGTTCCTACAAACAAATCTGACTAATCTATGTATTAAAAAATAGCACATTTTGTAGAGCAGGTTAAAAATTAACATAATTTTTTCTGGTTTACATTTTTTTTATATTAATTTTTTTGGCCCTCGAGTTCCTTTGACTAGGCGATTTTGGCCCATGTACCAAAAGGTTTGGACGCCCCTGCATAAAGGGATAGTTCAGATTTTGTGTAGTGAGGTTCTGTGAGGTTAATATTAGTAATAACTCCCTAACACTTTGTAGAAAGTAGCAAACTTGTGGAAATCCTCGCAGCAGTAAAAGACTAAAGTGCAAGTTAAAACAACTCAAACTAAAAATGTTAATATCCCAGGGATACGATACTACATCTGGGTTTATTTACCTTAAAACACTTCGGCGAAAGAATGTTGCTTGCCTTGTTGCTGCTTTCTCCGCTGAACAACGTCCAGAACAGAATTTGAAGGAAGCGTCAGGCTCCACCAGTCAGCCCAACAGCTACGACTCGCTGCTGCAGGAAAAATCAGAACAAAAGTTTGGATTTAGCAACAGCCTACTACTTATAGAACGGCACCAGACTTGTACGACTTGGCCTCCACAAAACCTTAACTTTTTAATTGAGCCATTCAGCCTGGTGGAGTTGCTGGTGTCATTTGGGTCATGGTAGAGCTGCTTAAGTGGGCTGGAGCTTTAGGTCAGAAACTGTTGTGATGACATCCGCCTTAAGGTTTTCACTCTCTTCCATGGATGTCTTTTTTTTTTGCTCAGTCCATGTTGTTTGGTCTCTGACTTATTAATGTCTACTTGCTCACCTTTCTCTGGGAGTATTTGCTTGGACATTCATGCAAATCGCATAGTTCTTTAACTTGAGGATTAAAATATTTGCAAATGACTGTTTGCACACTTTTAACTTCTCTTGGAATGTTTGTCTAATACATTCATGCAGTTGCACAGTGTCCGACATCTCCCTGTGAACTGACTGCTTCCTGTCTTTTTGACTTGAGCATCAGTTAGCTTGAACAGTTCCATTTTTGATATTGTTTGCACACTTCTCAACCTCTCAGGGAATGTTTTGTCTGATACGTTCATGCAGTTGCACAGTAATTTACATCGTACGGGTGTCGTTGTTGTGTCTGTGTGTTGTGGGTGAATCCATGTGTATTCTGTGCCGCTGTCTCATGAAAATTTCATTTTGGAGACACAATGACAATAAAGATTAATGACGCAACAGTTTTTGAGTCATTTTGGTAGGTTGGCCACTCCTGGGAAGTTTCACCACAGTTTTTCTTTCCTTAATTTCTGGTTAATATCTCTCAGTTTGGTTCATTCTTCTCTTAAATTGTGATTTAGCTCGTTTAGCTTTAGAGAATTCTAGACTTTGTTTCCTATCTGTTCTTGGTTTTCTTTAGATTGTAGCATAACATGTTGCTCTTTGAGATCTTTTTAGCCAGCCTCATTTTGTCTGACAGGTTCTGTTTAACTGGCTCTGTTGTATTCTATTGTCTGGTGGGAATAAAGCCTGGGTGTGTCTAGTGAAGCTTTACTAACACATGCAGTTAATCACAGTTAATTAAGGATTTCACAAGGGGGGGTATATTTTCACATAGGGCCCAGGTGGTTTGCAGAGATTATGTCCGTTAAGAAATAATCATTTGAAAAGGTTTAATTACCCAAGATGATTTTCTCTGATATAAAATTTTGTAAGTGTGACAAATGAGCCAAAACTGTCACAAGCCTAAGGTGTTTGGTTATTTATTAGTTTTTTAGATTCCTTGGATTGTGCATCTTTCAGTTAGTGTTTGTTTTCTGTGTAGTTTACCTGTGTTTCACGCCCTTCTAGTTTCCCACGCTAGTTGCCTCCCCTGCTGCATGTGTTTCTGTTGATTAGCTCACGCCTCTTTGCTATCCAGATGATTATTTCCCACCTGGTTTCTGTTCAGTGTTCGCAGTGTTAACCCTCGTTAACCTGTTGGTTTATCTGGTCTGTAATATTCCCTGAAGAGCCGTGCGTTTTCTGTTCATTAAAGTTACTTACCTTTATGATGGCTCTGTGTCGCCATCGCTGCATTTGTGGTCCTCGACAACTGTAAAACATAACAAAAACCAAAGAAATCTGTAAGTGGGCTTTTCCCGGCACTATAGCAGTGGTATCTCAGTGATATGGACATTTTCAGTTGTTTTAATTTGATAAAATTAGCTAAAGCAGACGCCTCTGTCTAGCTATTAGCCTTCTACTGCTTTCTGGATTTATTTGGTTTTCTAAAAAAAAAATTTAAATTTAAAAAAAGCGATAGGACGTTGTTCTAATACAGGTAAGGGAATCGTTGCTGATGTTCATAAAATCCCTTTTGAAATACCTGAAGTACCCCTTTAAATGTTGTTTGAAATATGCCTGACCGATTTTGTGTCCAGCCGGCCTGGATTACGTGGGGATCAGCCGGAATCTGGACTTTGCACCGGGGGTCACCATGCAAACCTTTCGCGTCACCATCCTGGACGATCTCGGACAGCCCGTGCTGGAAGGCCCAGAGAGGTTTGAACTGGTGCTGCGGATGCCGATGAACGGAATCCTCGGCGAGCCGAGCAAAACCGCCATCGTCATCAACGACTCCATCTCCGACTGTGAGCTAAAACACACCGCCGGGATATGACACAGATGACGTTGCAACGTTTGTGATCTCTGGATTCAATCGTTTTCCTCCAGTGCCTAAAGTGCAGTTCCGGCACGCTGTGTATGTGGGCAACGAAAACTCCGGACAGATCTCGGCTACAGTGTACCGCAGCGGTGACATCAGCTACAAGTCCACAGTCCGCTGCTACAGCAGGCAGGGGACGGCCCAGGTGATGATGGACTTCAACGAAAGGCCAAACACAGACGCGTCCGTCATCACCTTCCTACCAGGTGGTGTTGCAGAACCCTTTCTCAGCTCGATACCTACTGACATAAACGTACGCAGTGGCGAGTTTCAGTTCTTCATTGGGATTTGCTTTTCAGGAGAGATCGAAAAACCTTGTTTGCTCGTACTGGTGGATGACACGGAACACGAGGAGGAGGAAGAGCTGCGTCTCGTCTTGGGGAATCCCAAGAGTGACTCTCCCTTTGGAGCGTCTGTTGGAAAGCAAAACGAAACCCTCATTAAAATTAAAGATGATGCAGACAGTAAGAATGTTTTGCTCCTCTGTTACATGAAGTTTCCCGCGGTGTTGCACGCAACAGCCCAACTTCGAGTTACTACATGTAGCTTTTTAATTGTGATATTAATTGTTTCAAATCACAGGCAATCTTCCATTTGTTGCAGCACAGTCTGAGCCTCAGTGGCGACTGTAATACAGCATTTCCTTTCACCATGACCTGCTTTCACAGGACCTGTTATTAGTTTTGGAGAGACCAAATTCAGTGTGAGCGAACCAAAGGACAAGGGTCAAGTCTCCGTGGTAAAGATCTCAGTGTTGCGCGTTGGCGACACCTCCAAGGTCTCTGTTGTTCGAGTGCACACCAAAGACGGCTCTGCCACCTCTGGGGAGGACTACCATCCAATATCTGAGGGTAAATATTAATCTCAGCCTCCCTTATCAAAACCACCATCCAAGTTAGATTTGCTGAAAATACTCTTTTTTTCCTGCAGAAATTGTGTTCAAACAAGGAGATACGGAACACCATGTGGAGGTGGAGGTTTTATACGATGGTGTCAGAGAAATGAGGGAGGCCTTCACAGTCCACCTTAAACCTGATGAGAACATGGTGGCAGAAACAAAGGTCCCGCTTTACCCTTCTCTCTTCATAAGCACGTGACAAGTAACATTTGGTTTCCGTTATAACACAAATTCTCTTCGTGGCCAATCGACAGATGAGCAAGGCCATCATTTACATTGAAGAGAGCAACAGCATGGCGGATGTGACGTTTCCCTCCATTCCCATCGTGATTTCTCTGTTTAATTACGACGACATCGGACAGAACAGACCCTCCCTGCCCGTGGCTGGATACCCCGTCATCTGTGTCACCGTATGTGCTAAACCAACCCCGACATTTGCTTCTCATTTAGTCTCAGCTGCCTTTCAAGCGGGTTTTAAATGGCCAAATCTGCCATTATTGACACCTAAATTTTAAACATAGAAATTATATAGATTCCTACGAACATTCATGGAATTTTGGTTATTTCACTTAACACCAATTTTAAATTTTAAAATGTCATAATCACAGGGAAGAATGCTAACCCGCCAGTTGTCCAGCAGGCAGTTACTGACACCCTTCTTAAGGGTTGTAAAACAAAAAAAGACCTTTGCTAAAGAGATGGGTTGAACAGAGTCGTGTATGAAAGCAGATAAATGGAAAGTTGAGTGGAAGGAAAAACTGTGGTAAATGACGGTTGGTAAAGCAATAAAAAAAATCTGTAGCGTTAAGTGGATTGAGAAGCAAAGTGTATGCATAGATATATCCAGGATCTGTGCTATAACATTCACATTCGTTCTGTAAGAACCACTTTTACACCAGATAAGAAGTATGGAAGCGGCATACCTGAGTTGAGAAGAAAAAATAGTAGCCTGTTGCTCTAAGGTCCAAAGTCCTCTTTTGTTTTGAAAGTAACTGTTGCATTTATTTTGGAAATCGTGATTCCAGACTGTGGAGAAAGAGTTGACAGGCACAGAACCAAAATGCTGAGGTCCATTGTGAAGTTTTTATAGTCAGTGGCAATTTAGGGATAGATTTCTCCAGCTTGGCCCATTGTTTCTCATCAAGTCCAAAGTCAGTCAGCGGTTTACCAGGACATTTTGGAGGACTTCCTGCTTTCCTCTGCTGAAAAGCTTTATGGAGATGCTCATTATCCAGCCAGACTTGCCAACTGTCTTCAATGCTAAAAATACAATTAGGTGTCACAATGCTTGATTGGACAGCCAGCTAGCTTGACCTAACGCCCAAACAAATTCTGTGGTGTCCAGCAGAAGATGAGACATCCAACCCAACAATGAACATTAACAGACATAAATACTTTTTAAATGTAATTACCTTAAAAACACACAACATAAAAATGATAGACATTTTGATCCACTCTCAGTGAAATTATAAAATGATCAGTAGTAGTGAAAACAGTGACTATGGAGTGAACGTGGCTATTGAAAGAAATGTCTCTGCGTTTCCCTCACCAACTGTCTTCTCTTTCCACTCCCAGGCTTGTAACCCCAAGTACCCAGACTACCACAAAACAGGCTCCATCTGTGTGAGCGAGAACATCAACGACACGTTGACTCGCTATCGCTGGCTCGTCAGCGCCCCCACCGGCCCCGATGGCGTCACTAGCCCAATGAGGGAGGTGGACTTCAACACTTTCTTCACCTCCTCCAAACTCATAACTCTGGACTCAGTCTATTTCCAGGCTGGCTCCAGGGTCCAGTGCGCTGCCAGGGCTGTGAACTCTAACGGGGATGAAGGCCTAGAACTTACCAGTCCCATAGTGTCAATCAGCACTGATGAGGGTGAGTGCAACCTATTTCTCAGCTACAACCAGTCACATTTTTTAAAGATACAGTAATATGAAAAGCACTTGCTGTCTTGTATCCTGTCTGCCCTTGATGGTGTAGTTGTTATCCTTCTATCAGACTTTATCTGGTAAAGATGTTAAAAGGGGTTTTCATATATTGCACATTTTCAGGAATGTGTCAGCCTCGTGTGGCAGGCACGGTCGGAGCCGAGCCTTTTTCTGCCAGGCTGCGATACAGTGGGGCGGAGGATGCAGACCACCCCAACCTGATCAAATTAACTGTCACCATGCCTCATATTGACGGTAAGAGAACGTTTTGAATATGTTTTTTTAAAGTAACATAAAAGCAGGGTATTCTCTGAGTGACAATAATATGTTTCCAATCAACACAAGTTTTTTTTAAAGTAGCGGATGATTTTGAACTGAAAGAAGCAAAAACACGGTTTTAAATTTTTTTAGAGACAAGCGTGGTGTGCATATGTTTTTAGCCCCGTTTACCCTGACACCTTAGATAAAACAAATACACAACAGCAGTCTTCAAAAATCAGCTCTTTAGTGAATAGGTTGTGTACAAATTAATCTCAGCATCAACCCAGCTGATCTGTGTAGGCCTCAGAGAAAATTCGTGAGCAAGCGGCGTCGTTAACGGCGGAGAAAAACAGCAGACCTGTCAGGGATGAAGTTGTGGAGAATTTAAAAAAAAAAGGATTGAGCTATAAAAAAAAGATATATTGCAAGCTTTGAAGATCTGGCTGAGATCTCACTCACTCTGTTCAAAAATATAAAACGTACGGGATAACTGCAAACCGTCCGAGGCCCTGCCGTCAGCCGAAACTGACAGGCCGGACAGATGAGTATTAATGAGAAACGGCTGAAAGGCCCATGGTGACTCTGAACTCTGAACAAAGCCATTACTGAAAGGAAACTAGGAGAGGATCCATCTGCAGTTTGCCACAAGCCATATAAGGGGACACGAAGACCAAAAAGGAGACCAAAATGGATTTTTTTTTTTTTATGCCTACATGCAAAATGCAATGTGTGATGCAAAACAAACATTGTGCATCATGTTGCATGCACCATGCCTGCATGGTAATGGCAGCATCATATGGTGATGATGTTTTTCTTTGGCTGGGAAGGGGGGCTGATAAGACTTAATGGGAAGATGGTTGCTGCTAAATACAGAACACTCCCAGAAGAAACTGTCTTTCTGCAAAAGACTTGAACCTGGGGCAGATGTTCACCTTCCAGCCGGAAAATGACCCTAAAGGTAAAGTCATAACGCCAAGGCTGCAAGGGAATGGTTTAGATTAAAGCATATTAATTTGTCTCAATGAGAAGAGAGCTATATCAAATAAGGGAACTTTTTCTTATTTGACCTTTATTTAACCAGGAAAAGTCTCATTGAGATATATATATATATTTTTTTTATTATTATTTTTTTTTTTTAAAAACATTCCTCCCAACATACAAAATAAACAACTACAAACCAGTGGAAGTTTCAAACGTCAGAAGCAACAGATTTTACAATATAATTAAAAATAAGCAGTTAAGACATCTACATGTTAATGTGACAGCATCTCTGTCGTTTTAAACATCTTTAAAAACATTCTTGTTATTTTGTAGAAGGTTCCATACAGAAGGAGCAGCAAACTGAAAACCCTTCCTGGCAGAACAATGTTCACAAGCACTCTGCATTCGGTCTGACGAAGGTCAGCTGCTTTTCAAAGAAGAATGGACAGAAACATTCGGTATCTTCCTGCCCAAAGTCATGTAGCTGTTGCGGGTAGTTGTAGATAAAGCATTGAGTCAGGAGAGCTGGATCTAGAACAATGCCAAGAAAATTAAAAACTGTGTGACAATTTTCTTCCGGTTTACAATAATACATTCATTTGTATCACATGAAGTGCCAATTAAAATGTACTGCAGTTTGTTGATTATACCATGGGAAAATAGGACAAAGTTCAACCGTATTAATATGTTTGCAGGGCAGATTATTTCTACATTGCTTTAAACACTGCTAGGACACTTTTGTTAGCCACTGTTTGTATCCTCCAACAGGAATGCTGCCCGTAGTCTCCACCCGACCCCTTTCTAATTTCGAGCTGACGCTGAGCCCAGACGGGACCCGTGTGGGCCACCATCGCTGCTCCAATTTGTTGGACTACACCGAGGTCAGGACCCGCTACGGCTTTCTAACCGAAACCACTAAGAATCCAGAAATCATCGGTCAGACGGCGCCTTACCAATACAGCGCCTCCCTGAGGGGATCCAGCACTCTACGCTTCTACAGAAACCTCAACTTGGAGGCTTGTCTGTGGGAATTCACCAGCTACTACGACATGTCGGAGCTCCTCAGTGACTGCGGAGGCACCATCGGGACTGACGGACAGGTAAGCACTACTGCTTTTGAGCTACAGCTCACCTTTGATCCCTCTTTTTTTTCCGTCTCTGGCTTCAGCTTCATTCAGAACAGCCTTTGCATCCCTCCAGGATAGGAATGTGGCCTAAAACCTACCTCTTCTATTCCCCCGACACACCCACCCACCAACAAGCATGAGTAGAAACCAAAAAGTGTTTGTAGGTTTATTCTCTCAACTACGCTCCCGCTGGAGCAGGTCTTTTGTCTTGTGAGAGTGGCGAGTAGATGGCCGGCGGTCTCATAAAGATCTACGTTCATCTTTTTTCTTTTTTTTCTTTTTTTCACCCCCCCGTGCCCACTGTGCTGGTTGCAGCAGCAGATGTTATACACAGCACAAGAGGGAGGAATTCTCACATCGCCCCCCTGGCCTTCTGGCAAACATGCCCGCCAGCCTTCAACATTTGCATTCACCTTGGAAACTTGCTCTTAGTTCACGTTGAGTTAATTAAGGTGGAGAGTTGATAAAAGAGGTCCATAAGAATTCAGAGGGCACTATGGTGAAAAAAAAAACCCACTGCAATCCCTTCTGAGGATCGGTAATTTAACCCTGAGGTACCAGGTGCCACTCTGTTCTCTATTTTCCTGCCTGTTGGAGTCCACCAGTGTGTCGAGCTGTTCGGTATAATGCTATATTTTTTTTCCTCTTACATAGCTTCGGGTTTGTTTTAATAACATAAGCATCGCCCAGGTGATGAGAAACCTTTCCCAGCCGGTGGAAATGTGTTGCCTGTAACTACATAATTTAAACGTGAAAGTGGCGGTGCAGGACGTGTCCTGACAGGCAACTTTTTTTTTTTTTTTCCCTCTCCTTGGCTTTTCTCTCGTTGTGAGAGGTTAGCTTTTATTGTTTTTAATTGTAACTATTATTTTTCTTTTATTGTTGTAGCGTTGTGTTCGTTTTTTCAAAGATGTATTGTATTTATTCTGGCTAGAGCTGGTAAGTGTGTTTTTGTGTTTTACTGTTTCTATGTTTTCAGCAGCGTACGGCACTTTGGTCGACCATGCTGTTTTTTTATAGTGGTTTGTGAATAAAGTTGTGTTGTTTTGTGAAAAAACGTTAGTGAGTTTTTAAGGATTTCATGTGAGACCTACACAAAGTAGTGCATAATTGGGTGTGTGAAAGAAAAATGATTTAACAAGGTTTAAAAATGCATCTTAAAAGTGTGGCGTGCATTTTTTTTTATTCAACCCACTTGAGTGAATACTTTGGAAAACCATCTTCTTCTGGAATTTTGGCTCCAAGTCCATCTCGGGATATGAAATAAACAGCTTTTCACATCCAGAGAAACGCAGATTGGATCCTGCGTCTGAACATACATTTTAAGTCTTGCCACAGATTCTCAGTTGGATTCAGATCTGGCCCTAGACTGGACCATTCTAACTCATGAACATCCTTTGGATCCAACCATGCAAATGTAACTCTAACAATGTCAGGGTCACAGTCCACTGAAAGGAGATCATCTGGCCCAATCAGAAATCGTTTTGTTGCCACTACCTATTTTCTACCAGGATTGCCACGTCTGTAGCTTCTGCCCGTTAACTCTAACCAGCGTTCCGGTACTTGGTGAAGAAAAGCATCTTCACAGCATGATTCTGCCACCACAATGGTTCACAGTAGGGATGCTGTGTTCAGGGGGACAGTATTTGCACGTAGACCACAAAGTTCAATTTTGGTCTCATCTGGGCAGAGCACCTTCTTCCACCATGGTTGGTGTGTCTCATCCATGACTTTTGGCAAACTGCAGATGAGACTTCTCATGGCTGTCTTTTGATATATATATTTTTCCACAAGTAATAGTTGCGCTGTTGACAGATCTTCCAACTTAGCTGTTGATTTCTGCTGCCCCTCCTGTAGCCTCTTGCCTGCTGCCCTGATTTATATTCTTCTTGTCTGAGCTGTCAGTTTACTGTAGGTGAACTGTAGGTGTCTTGTTGGGTTTGCAGTTGTTGTAAACCTTTCCTTATTTTAGATGTGGAGCTCAATCAGACTTGGTGAAATGTTCAAAGCTTGGAATATTGTTATGTAACCCAGACTCCTGACATGTCTGCTGCATCCCTGGTTCTCTGCAATGCTGTAGTTCACTAATATCCTCTCATATGCTTTTGAGGCCTTCGCAGAACAGCTTTGCTATATTATTACAGAGATTGCATTGCATTTTAATTAGGGGTATCAGGTTAAAAAGGGTTCAGATGCAAATGCAAACCATGCTATTAAGATTTTTGGGGGGGTAAATACTTTGAGCACCAGGTTTTATTTCCTCAGGTTTATAGATATTTTAAGGAGTTGGTTAATGCATCAGTTGGTTAATGTAAAAAGGTTTAAAGGGTGCGTATAAGCTTTACCTCAGTCCCAAGTAATGGAATAGTCTAAAATGCTGTATTGCATAAATGAGCATGTTGAGTGCATTTCCTTATTTAGGCCAAAGATAACTCATTAGATGATGAACTGTGTGCTTTTGTTCATCCTCTATGTCTTTTGAAAGTCAGAGCTATAGGTAGGTGTATAAAGTGAAGCTCCACTGGCACAGATTCAGGATGTGCACGACATGATCAACAGAAAAGAGAACGGCCTATGCTCGCCGGTGCCCTGTGACCCAAGTGCTCCTCTAAGTGGGCTGGCAGGCTGATTAGAGACAGCTCAGTAGAGGCTCGCTTTAGTCTCATGTCACAGTGCAGGGCTTAGTGCCCAGCTTAACAAGACCGCAGGAATCTATTAAAACCCAGCAGGTTGTGTCAGAAGGCCATTCAGCAAATCTTTCGGCTGAGCTCTAAATGCCCACAGGCGTAGGCACGTCTCCGCAGGAACACAAAGCCAGTGCAGACAGGTACCTCTCACAGGTCAGAGGAAAGTGCAGATACCAGAGAGCGCTCCCCTCTGAGGTTGTTGACCGTTTTAGGGCGGCTCTTTTTAGAGACGGAAACTTGTATCCCGCCGTCCACGAGGTACGTGCGGAAACATAAAAATGCAGAACTCAGCCCGTGGTGCAAAGCTTTTTGATTCACATGCAGGATGCACTAAATGTCTTAGCAATGGGTCAGTCAGTGAACTTAATGCCTCCTTAACGAAACCTTTATTCCCATATAGCATACGAAATGGTCCTTCAAATACCCCGAAGCATGATTGTTTGACTTTATATGTTTCCTTTTGGTGCAACAAGACTCAGAACAGAACATTGATTAGACACACTACCAGTATGTGGTTCTAGTATATAGCACATATACTGTATCCGGAATGTCACAGGTAAAACAATGAAGTCAGTATGCCCGTAGCACTACAAGTAACCATCGTGCTGTTTCCTCTGCAGGTACTGAATCTCGTCCAATCCTTTGTAACCCTTCGAGTCCCACTACATGTGTCCTATGTCTTCCATTCTCCGGTGGGAGCAGGAGGGTGGCAGCACTTCGACCTGCATTCAGAGCTGAGACTCACATTTGTGTACGACACTGCCATCTTGTGGAGAGATGGTATCGGGAGTCCACCGGAGGCTGAACTGCAAGGCAGGTTAAGGGAATGGGGGGTTGAGTTGTTAATATTTAATGTTTTGTGTGTGGCATGTTTATTGAGAAGGATGGTTAAAATTTATGGAGTTAATGAATGATACAAGGCTTTCGCTGTCTCTGCAGGCGCCCTCTACCCAACCAGCATGCGTATAAATGGCCAGGGGCAAATAGTAGTTAACTTCCGCACTGAGGCCCGATTCAGAGGCCTGTTTGTGCTAGCACACCCAGGTATAGTATGGATAATTAAACTTTAATAGAATAGATGATGCTGATTCGTCTTGCTTTGAATAAAGTTTATAACAAGCAATTTATTTGAAAGAACTTTGAAATTTATCTTTTAACGCAATGGTTTGAAAGCTTTGATTTGTAGTCCACTTTGTTTGCCAGATTTTCCTGTGCAGAATATTTTTAATGGTGTGTATTTCTTTTTTCCCCATCAGCTTCACTGCTGACCTCAATGGTCATGTGTGCCGACCACCCTGGATTAACATTTAACCTTAGCCTTGTCAGGAGTGAGCCAACCTACAGTCAGCCCATACAACAGTGGACATTCATCTCAGATTTTGCTGTAAGGAGAAGTTTTGCTATGTTTTGCAGCAGGATTTGATATATATATATATATATATATATATATATATATATATATATATATATATATATATATATATATATATATATATAAGCTTTATGGAAAAAGTAAGGAGATTATTTTTGGGCTCTGTTTGTAATGCTTCCTGGCAGTAAATCTTATACAGTTGGGAAGGCTGTTTATTTCCCCTGAGACGGTGCCACATTTAAGAAAAATGCATTTATAGGTGGAGCGGCAACGTTTAGTATGTGGGTTGCATCCGTGAAAAACGCGCCTACCTACATATGTCTCTCTGCAAATACCAAGCAGCTTTTGGCGGAATCAACATAAAGGTGTAGGGCGGCATCTCCCCTTAATGAAACAACATGACTTGTCATCATTAGAGGTAATATCAATGCAGAGAGCCATCAAGATGAGATTCTGCAACTGGGAGGTAATCCCATATCTCAACTTTTAGGGAGCAGACTCCATCCTCCAGGTGATCACAGCTTAACCCCTCAGAGCGATGTTTGTCAGACACCACCTGCAGAATGTAGGATGGGAGACGAGAGGACAGAATGTTCTGCAGGCATTGCTGGCCTCGGCCCCACTGAACACTTGCAGGATCAGGCCGGGTGGGCTGTCCGTGGCACAGTGACCAACACAGCCATGCTGGTCGACTTGCGACAACTGCTGATTGAAGAATGGGATGCGTCCCCACGGCAGCGTGTGACCAATCTAGTGACCAGCATGAGGTTGACGTTCCGGGCCGTTGCGGCTGTGCACAGTTGTCTCATGCACCACTTTGGTCCCACTTTGTTGAATGAATACATTGTTAAACTGCCAACATAATTTGTTTCTTCAGACTGCGACTATTCAGTCCCAAAAATCACACCGAGCAAAGGGTCGGTAGCAGACTATGCTGTTTGGCATTGAAAAAAGACAATTTGGCAAGTTTTTCATAAAACAAAAAGGTCAACTCTGCTGCTAAACCCACAAAAGCATTTTCCTTACAAACATATCACAGTTTAAAGGGAAATAACATTTTCAGTGATACCAAATATGTAAATGTGTGTATTTTTTTAACTTTTTGCTAAGTCTACATTTGTTGGATTATTTTTTTAAATTTTTTTTTTTACATATGGTTTCTTCTGTCTCAGGTGCGTGACTACTCTGGCATGTACACAGTAAAACTGATCCCCTGTACTTCCCCTCCGAGCTTGGAGTACACCCTCCCTCCCGTCTGCAATCCCAGAGAGCCTCTCACCTTTGATCTGGATATCCGCTTTCAGCAGGTACATTCACCCCGATGAATTTAAATTTAAGGCAGCATTACTTATGGCCCATAACGTCAGATCAAAAGAACACAGGGTCGTGACTGCCTCGACCGTAATCCACACAAAGATCAATGACTAATCAGTGAATTCAGTCATATCAAATAAGGAAAAGCAACACATTGTCACTCATTCCTTTGCTATAGCTTTAATAATGTATTGTTATAAGGAAACACTTAAATTTAAATGTGCTCTATACTTAATTGTGCTTTTAACATCCTTAACATTGCTTAACCTGCTTGTGCTGAATCTTCTGTGTAATTCTAGGTTAGCGACCCAGTGGCTGCTGAATTTAGTTTGAACACGCAGTTGATACTGTTGTCTAAACGGACACTCTGGCTCTCAGACGGCTCCATGGGCTTTGGACAGGAGAGTGATACTGCTTTCTCACAGGGTAAAGTACAAAAAAAGAAAGAAAAAAACTCACTAAGACACGTTCTGTTTCCATACCTTTGGAAATCTTAACCTGGCATTTTTTTATTGCTTTTCACTTCCTATTTTATTTAACTCACTAAGAAAAAAATCTTGGTGTGAAATATATTTTTGTTAATGAAGCAGATCTGTTTCACCTTATTTCCTGACTTAGTGAGAAACAAAAGGAAAAAGGGTTGTATGAAGTGTCTTTTTTTTGGCTTAATTGCTCTTCCTAATAAAGTTTTAACAATACAGAAGATTCCAGTCCAGGGGTCCGTTCTTCGTACGTTGCTTAAAACAAATGACACATCCAAGATGATTTCATCCGGCTAATCATGATCCGGCTAATTGGGTTCTTCAAACACACCTGTTGTTTACGATTAGTATGGCTGGATTGAGTTATCTGAGACAACTGCGCGTTCATGCGTTTGTTTAAAAGGGGAAATGTATCGATAGTAGAAACATTGATCAGCAACGCTGCTATTGGCTGTTCAGCAAAGAACGCCCACAGTTTTCTTCCCAAGCAGAACAAGAGCTTTTAATGGAAGGTTATGCCGAATTTGAGTCATTAATTAAAACACCTAAAAATCTGCTAAAGCCAGGAGAGAGGGCTGGCAAAAAGCAGCAGACAAATTAATGCGTAAATACTGTCCATGGTAGATGTTTCTATCACTTTCTACAGTATGAATTTTTGCATTTTAATAATAAGTACTATGTTCTTTTATGTCAGAGCCTCCACGGGACCCACTAGAACATGGGGACAAGTAAAAATGAAATACAAGAATATTCTACAAAATGGTAGCCTTTAATTAGTATACTTTATTTTAAAAAGGCACTTGTTATGTCAAGAGATTGTCATGTTATGTCATTCCTTAGACACTGGAAGTAAAGGACACGTGCAAACTGGGAATTTTAACAAAAAAAAAAAAAAACAATCTTTATCCATAAAAAATGAAAATCTTCCTTTTCCAAGTCATCCACAGTTTACATATAAAACTGTATTGCTCCGTGTCTAGATAATCCATCCATAGTTTTTTCTAATACAATATACGGCTCGACAGGAAGCAAGCCTTTCAAAGTAAACTTAACTTCACAATAAAATGGCCCGAACAAATCTTCTTACTGAATAGGATAAAAATAAAAAGCAAACTATCATACAAATAACTTAAAATTTTAGATTTATGGCTCCAACACCACTTTTTCCTCTTTAAAAGCCACTGTTAAATGATGTTTGTCTGTTTATAACAGCCACCAAGAAAAATCTCTCTACAATTACACTGTCGCGCTGCGCTAAAGGATCCTGTCTATTGCGCAATACGCGATTAATTCAAAAAGCTCTGCAAATTATTCTTGCACCTTCCGCAACAGGTTGCAGTCGTAAAAATGGACATGGCTACGGCAGACTTCCCATCTCCTCCGCTTATACAGCCGTGATCTAATCTTGTTTACATGAAATAAGCCTGCTCTGGAGCAGGCTCAAGCTGGCGCACATGTTGCTATGACAACAAGTGCAGGAAGTCTTTCGAAGAACCAAATGATCCAAGATCATGCCAAATCGTCAACAATGAAATCCTGCTAACTGAGTTAGCGACGTACGAAGAACGGACCCCAGGTCTGAAATCAATTTAAACAGAATTAGGATCCTGTTTTTCTTCAAGATTGAGGATTGTTAATTTATTTATGGTCCTGGACACTCTGCCTCTTAGCAGTTTCTTTCCCCATGCATTGTCCCCACCTACTTCCATTTTGTATGTAACGGATGACGCTGGTGAAGCCGGTATTCAGCCAGACACAGAGTTACGATTTAAAAGGTTTATTGAAGGGGATGAGCCGTGGTAGGTGAGAAGGAACTGCTAGAGGCAGAGCACATCACAGAGGATTAGATGAGATCAGATGAGACGTTCAGGCAGTGAGTGGAGGACTGAGGCAGGTAAATGTCGGCAGGTGAACAGGTGCGCAGAGCTGACAGTAATTACTGGCAGCAGGTGGAGCTGATTTTGGCTAATTTACTCGTGACTGAGCTGATTGGACAGTGGCTGGTGGCTGAGAGGTGACAGGCTGATGGTGGCCCATTTAAGTCCAGAAAAGTCCAAAATAAACAAATACGGGTACAATGTCATGATTTAGGTTTACGTTTGAACATTTTGAAACAGGTTATTTCCCCTTAGAGTTAGTTATTCTAATTCATTATTGATATAATGGATTTAAAAACACAGTTTTAATCTATTTTTTTATTTGTTTTACTGGGATATTCATTTTTGGAAGTATATTTCACATTGTTTGCATTGATTGTGGTTCAGATTCCCATTTTAGATTTCATTAGAGACCATGACCATTTAAATAAACCAAAGCACACTACTAGTTTGCACAATATCTTCTCAGGGAATGTCTTGCTGGACATCCATCCATGCAGATTGCACAGTTCTGTACAATGAAGGCTTAAAATTATAGCAAAGTTTGCTGTGAGCATAAGTGCATCATCGAGGGAGCGTTTGGATGATTAATGCAACAACACAGCAGTTTATATAGTTCCCAAAGGAGCTACTATCAAACTTTTTGGACTCAGATATGAGTCTTATTAGACCCTAAAGACTGTTTGCACGCTCTAAGCTTTTTAGGAAGAGTGTTGGTCAGGGCAATTTAATTTTTTTTAAAAAGTGTGTGGAAATATATATTGTTGTGTTTGCATGTTATATGTAATCTTTGTGTATTTTGGGCTGATGCTTGACTCTTGAAAGTTCTCTGAACAACAAGCACGCTGGTAAATGTTATGTATATGCACTCGTACAGCCAAATATGTTTACTGTAGGGTATGAGTAGATTATTGAAAATTACTTTGTTTCCTCAGTAGTCAAAGGGGGCGTGGCCTCCTATTTTGTACCTAAAGTAGTCAGGTCGGAATAGACTTAAAACTTTAACAGTGTTAAATAGAGAAGGGGTGAAGTGACCAGTGTCTATTTCTTTTCGTTAATCTCAAGTGAAAAATGTTCATCAATATTAATAATTAAATATAATTTTTGTAACAGTCCAATAAAACACAAAATGCATTCACCAATTGTTGGATTTGTTTTGGTTCTCTAATACAGTATGATTTGCTTTTTTTGTCAGGGGACACAATTTATGGCAGAGTGATGGTGGATCCGGTTCAAAACTTGGGGGACTCCTTTATTTGCAACATAGAGAAAGTGTTCTTGTGTACCGGTGCTGATGGATATGTCCCAAAATACAACCCGAGCAACTTTGAGTTTGGCTGCCTGGCTGACGCTCCCTCATTACTGTACAGGTTCAAGATTATTGTGAGTAAAATATAACAAACTCCCATAATCAACATGCATGCTTTGTGGCCATTTACACCTCAGTGTTCATTTTATTGATTTGTCACACTAGGACAAGGCCCAGCCAGAGACCCAGGCCCGTTCATTTGGCAACGTTGCCTTTAACGCTGTCCTGGCAGTGGATGACCCTGGTGCTTTAGCTCTGGTCAGACAGCCTGGAGCAGATGGTTTCAGAATGGATTCTGCAGGTCTCTTTCAGGTCAGTCTTCATGCTTTGACAATCCTGTGGGTATTTTATACGTATTTTATTCGGGTAGTTAACTCAGCCTTATAATTTCCTTGAAAATGGTATGATCAACACGTTCCCCTGAGTAAGGAGCGAAGTGTAAAAAAATGAAAATAGATTGGATTCACACAAAGTGGTTTTAGGATGATTTTTTTTTGCAGACATTTTTCTTTTAACAAGCTGTAAGAAAAAAATATTCACTGACCAGACTGTTCCGTCTCCACTTAAAACTTTCCAGCAAGTAGATAATCCAAGCTTATAATAGCCTTGAATAACATAGTCAAATATGACTCAAAGTTTCAGCCTTTCATCATGTCTACATTGCTTCGTTTAGTCACAGAGTCGTTTTTTCTCTTAGCTTGTTAGGAGGAAAAAGAACAATTAGTTGTACAGCTGGAATATATTTTCAGCCTGAATACTTCTCTGCTTTTATTTACCTTTATTTCTGGACTCACTGTGTCAAAACCACTTCATATTGTTTCACTAGTTAAATTCCAAAATAAATGTTGACATTTGCAGCAGTCTACAAGTTCAGCAGGTTTTCCAAAAACAATCGATACCTTTTCATAGGTAGATGTCAAACTTTACAGGAAGGCAAGGCTACATTTATTTCTATAGCAACATTAATACACAAGGGCTTTTTAAAAAAATACAAACTCTCTTAGACATATATTTAAAGGAGTAATAAGCGAAATGTAATTAATTTAGATAGAAAGGACTAAAATATTGTGTTGTGAAGAACTAAAGGTATCTTTTTAGATGTCACAGAGTCATTTTTCTCTTAGCTTGTTAGAAGGAAAAAGAATAATTAGTTCTACAGCTGGAAGATATTTTCAGCCTGAATACTTCTCTGCTTTTATTTACCTTAATTTCTGGACTCACTGTGTCAAAACCACCTCATATTGTTTCACTAGTTAAATTCCAAAATAAATGTTGACATTTGCAGCAGTCTACAACAATGAATGAGAGTTCAGCAGGTTTTCCTAAAACAATCGATACGTTTTCATAGGTAAATTTTAAACTTTACCGGAAGGCAAGGCTACATTTATTTCTATAGCAACATTAATACACAAGGGCTTTTTAAAAAAATTACAAACTCTGTTAGACATATATTTAAAGGAGTAATAAGCGAAATGTAATTAATTTAGATAGAAAGGACGAAAATATTGTGTTGTGAAGAACTAAAGGTATCTTTTTAGATGAGCTGTGGTTATCTCTCTGTATTGTTCTCCAATCTCTTGCACGCCCATCAGATCAAAACATTCTCTTAATAACAGCATTAAAAAGCTATGAGTTATGTTCTTCTTCACTAGACAGGTTCCTCCGAAAGATGATGCTGTGTTTGTATTTCTTGCAAATACGAGGGGATGGGTTACAAGGGGGAGTGCTGGAATGAGGTATAGAGAGGCGTGGCTTGATGCACATCTTGTTTTGGTCTACAAACTGTGCTCAAGCTCCACCTAGTGGTGAAAATTGCTTATTACTCTTTTAAACAATGTAATATTCATAATATGAGTTTGGGGGAGCATCTTGATATTCAATTAAAGTGGGCTAAGAATTCAGCCTTGAGGCACCTCACTTGCAATAATGGTTTGCTTAGATTTTGAATTGGAATCTCATTAATCTACATTCCAGTAGCTTTATTTAAACAGCACTAATATTTCACAATAGATTGCATTTACTTTAATTAATTCCTGCAAATTCAGGAATATTGGCATTTTATCTAAACAGTTAAAGCAACACTGTGTAAGTTTTGACCCAAATATTAGCTCAATTTGTGATAGTCAATGATTTTTCAGTAAACAGCACTTGGCACCCATCGATGCTCTGTGACTGCTGCCCTTCTCAAAACTCCACCTACATAACTTGTGATGGAATGGTTACTCGTTCCTTCATCTCCCATTATCTGATTAGCTTGTCATAGGTTTGGCTAAAAAGTTACTTTTGTCAAGTAAGAAGTGGTGAAAGCAGGGCCAAAAGGCAAACAGGAACTTGAGATGAGCTTACTGAAGGTTTGATAAAAGGATCAGAAAATGTGAGAGTGGAGAATGACATTAAATGAGTTCATCAGGGGATTAGGAACATATTTGGAGGAGAGCCAACATGCAGACTGAGGGATAAGGGATAATTAATACTAAGGAAGCTGAACTAGACACAAAGATTACAAACCAAGAGGAAAAAGACTAACACTAAATTACCAAACCAAAAGGAATTAACTACTAAGGCAATCCCTTTCAAGCAATAACACACCAAGAGAATTTAACTTAAAGAGTCAAGACCTGTTAAACTTTAACAGTTAGGGACTCAGAAGTGATAAAAACACAAAAATGAAAACCAAAACACCCAAGGGTCATAAATTAGTATAACAAAACATGTCAAAAAGGAAGGTGATAGACACTGAAAAGGAGAGGGGAAAAACAGATTAAATGATAATGTTAAAAAAAGTGTGAAACTAACTGCATTCTACACAAGATTGAAACAGACAAAAAACCAATGAGTTTAACTCTTGTTATGCCATAAGCTGGTTGAATATGCTTATTATTATTATTAATTATAATTTGGTATTATAATTTAAATAATAAATCATTCAACTCAAAATTTTGCTATAACAAATATAGTTCAAATGGTGGTGATGTTAGCTATAAGCTTATAAGTATTTATACCACTAATGCATTAGTTAATTTGCTGTTATGAACTCATTTATGCTGGAATAAATGATCAGGTCGGACTGTTAACCGACCAGGTTTATCCAGCAGGCTGTGAGAACCCCAATGTAACTGCAATTAGAGTTTAAATCCTTATTCCTTATCACCAACCAATGATATTGTCTCTGTATTAATATCAGATGTTAACTCCAAAGGAGGTTAGCTCTGATTTCTGAATAACCATGTAACTGTGAATTGGACTGAACACAAAACAATGTCTATTCCGCAGTGGTTGGTTTTATTGAACCAAAAGCAATTCCCTGTTACAGTAATTCTCTGATTCAAACAACTTTGGAATTCTTACTCATTACTAAACTAAAACATGCAAAAATATATATGTAGAAATAAAGAACAAACAAAAATAAACAATGGATTAAAATGAGCGGTTAGCAGATCTTAACTTAACTCAAAGTTGTTTAACACCGCCCTCGAAACACCGGCATTTCACGTATCAGCCTTGATAGACAGAACAGCTTCGGGAATCTCACTGGACGCTTTGATGTCTTACACAAAGCTAGTTCAGCTAAGCTACCTACAGTTCAGATATACGTCACCCTCCCAAGATGGCTGCTACGATGACGTATGAGGGGAGGTCCTAATGACGTAACCACGCTTACGCTGATGGGGTAATGCCTCGCTTCGAGGGGCGCAGCTAACTAGGAGTTTAAAGCAAAGCCCGCGACTTGCTCGGACAAAAGATTAAATCGTTAAGAAGAGCGAAAAGAGAGAGGGGTGGGGAAGCAGGGGAAAAGATGAAAATAAATGAAGCAGTAACCCACGGCGGGGTTATTGATGAATCACAAATCAACACAGCAAATCAATTGTAAAATGCATGCACATACAAAGAAAATGTTCAGCAAAATAATTCCAACTTCGTCGTGGAATAAAAGCATTAACCAACACCTACAAAGTTCTACGCCTGCCCAGGCACTTCTAAACACCCTGTTGGTGAGACAGAAATAAAAGGGGGAAAACCCCGTTACTTTGAGGTGCCTCTGGGCTGGATTTGGAGCGCTCCGAGTGTGGCTTTCTGGACGCGTCTTGACGAGCGCAGTTGTCCACAGGCTGCAGCGGGACGGGGGAGAAGCTCCTTCGTTTCTTCCTCCGGGTTCACAGTCGCTTTGTTGGCCAGACAAAGCGGGGTCCTCTTCGATCAGTGGGAGATGCGTCGTCTCTCAGTCTTTTGATCAGAGGGAATTTAAAAGTACTTATTTAAGTCGACCTCCTGTTATAAAACAGGGAATAACCGTTGCGTCGAAAAATCTCGGTCCAGCGAGTAATCGAACACGTGGCGGGGAATCACCCCAACGGAATCAGCTGTGTCTTCTCGGGTTGGCTAACAGCCAGGGAAGAAGAAAGATTTTCGTGTGTGATCGGCTTTTATAGCCATCACCACAGCAACCTTATCTTGATCGGCGGCCATTTTGCCGTGTTGCGTGATGGGAGTTGGTGGCCATTTTGACCACATTGCATCATGGGTAACGCAGTCCGTTACGTCCCGAATTGATGCAGTTTCTGTCACGTCTGAACTGGCACAACACTCTTTTTCATGGATCTAAAAATATTAAACAAGTAAACCATATATTGAAGTTTGTCTGACATGAATCCACTCAATGAATGGGGAAGCTGAGGAAACAAAGTTTTGGGGTTATGACAAACTTGTGTAATTTTCTAGGTTCATGGATTTTCCACTGTTCTCTGTGTTTTTTACTATTATATTTAAGTATAAATAAAATAGTATAAATGGATGTTTAGTCAATGGGATGGGTAATGCATTCTGAAATTATAACCAATTTTCCATAATCCATTTTACTTTTCCACACTCATCCAGACCTTAATAGTTCTGAGATGCACAGGAAACTTGTTATAATGTACTTGGTAAATTTGTTTTGGATTTTTTGTTATATATATATATATATATATATATATATATATATATATATATATATATATATAGCTAGATAGATAGATAGATAGATAGATAGATAGATAGATAGATAGATAGATAGATAGATAGATAGATAGATAGATAGATAGATAGATAGATAGATAGATAGATAGATAGATAGATAGATAGATAATACAGGGAGTGGTTAAATATTTTTCTGAGTTGGACTTTGGTTTCCCTTTTTGCCAATTTTAACAAAAATGTATAACAAATCAGCCACAAGGGGTTGCTCCAACAATGTTCTTTGTGATAAATGCTTTAGACCTGTTATCCCACCACAGGGCGGACAGATAATTTAAAAACAATATATATATCGATTGGTAGACGTGGTAAAATAGGTTAAAAAAAAGGGTCAATAAAAAGTTCAATAGAAGAACAGTTTTCTTTCCTTTCGCATTCTAGCCTATCATGTAGGCCAATACTACAGTCATTACAGCTTCACAACCAATCACAAATGCTGACCCAGGAACACAAAGAGTTCAGAGATCATGCGTCATACTTTTTTTTCTTTTTAAAAACTGGCAGTTTGGTAAAAAGCTGGTTGAACAAAAGGTTGAGTTTGAACTCAGTGTCTGTGTGTTCTTTACCTAAAATTTGGTCATTAAGCAACAGCACAGAATGGCCATGGCTGCACTTAAATATGTGTTTGGAATTGTTTTGAAAACTATTGATATCGATCAATATGATTTCTGTTTTATCAGTATGCTTTTTTCCCTATCTCGTCCAGCGCTAATGCCACCTATTCCAGTAGATCTATAAATGAATGAAAAACAGTACAACCGCTCTGAGCACCTTTTCTAAACCCTTTCTTTTGCTTTTTTTTTTTAGGTGGCTGCGGGGAGAGAGTGGTTCATCCATGCCATCTACACGGTCCGTTCCCGGGACAACGCGAATCGAGGAATCGGGAAGCGAAGCTTGGAATACCACGTAATAAGCCAGAAGTCACACCTTCTTCCTAACGGTCACCGTCGCGTTAGAAGATCCGCCAACGGCGAGCTTGACGTCGTAGACGAGATCGGCGTGGAAAACAACCGCGGCACCAACATCCTGCACATCGCGCTGGACCGCAGCAGCCAGCAGAGGACGGGTCCAGAGAGGGAGATCGTCACCAAAGGAATAATTCCCCGCGAGCTCAACCAGAAGGACAGTGACGACAGACTGGTGTTAATCATTGGGATCTTTGTTGGCTTGCTCCTCACTGTGCTTCTCATTGTTGTAGTTGTGTTCCTGGTGCGGTCTAAGCAGGAGAAGAAAGAAGCGCTCACGAACTCCGGCAGCACAGAGCCCATGATTACTCAGAACCTCAGCAACAACGACAGCTCTGAGGTCTAACACACCAATGATTGACAGATGTAGTTCATTTTCGTTTTCGAAAGTGCCTGACAGTTAGCTGTAAAATGGATTTTTACACTTTGCGTGAAGCAAAACACAAACTACGAAAGCTTTGATATTGTTAAACGAAAACTACTTGAAACACTGCTTCACTTCCAAAGACAGGGAGTGGACTGAACACTAAGTAGCGGATGGACATAATTAGTCACTGTCTCACAGTCCTCGTCAAGCTGTCGGCACTCACTTGCTGTTATTGATTGGCTTCTATTGCCAAGTGATCCCAAGAAAAAAAAAAAAGATATTGTGTTTCCAAAGGTGCTACGGGAGATTCCTCTTACCTTGAACGGCTTTGGCTGTTTTGCTGAGGTCAGGAGAAGCTGAACAATACACTGGAGTTATTGAACACAGACTTTGTAGACACTGTCGGCAGTTTGCTTACACTGAACAAAAATAAAAAGTAAAAAAAAAAAAATCATTAATCAAGAATGAGTTGTCTTTACATTCAGAGTGTGCCTAAGACGTTCCCAGGACTTTTAGTTTTGGTTATGTAAGACGTTTGTCCTGTGTGATCAGCAAACGTTACGTTTAAACGAAAGAAAACATTTTAATGAACATTTTTTTGGGTTGCAGTCTGTGCATGCTTTTACGTTCCGTATTTTAAGAAGTCTAAACACTCATTTGAATTGAATTTGTGAGAACCGTGTCTAAACTGCTGTATTTTCCCACCACCTGGCATTACACTGTAAATCCCAGTATTTATCCATAGTTAACAGTTTGGATAGTCCTTGATGTTTCGCTGTTGAGACACTGTAGAAATTCAGGATTTTGCGATTAACACGTGGCACTAAATCAAAGAAGAGCATTTTTTTGGGGTATTAAAGCAGATTTTAAGATGGTCTGCGGTGTACAGCTTATTATGGTCATGGTTCCAATCAACAGTTTTAAAGGTGAACCGTTTTACACACTTGACGAATTAACTTGTGCACATTATTTGTGTTGACTGGTGGAGTTTTGTAGCGATTACTGTGACACAAAAGCGTGTCAGCTGTGCTGTTTAGTTCTTTTCAGTCATATTATTAATAAAGGGATTTAAAGGTTTTCCTTCCATCACTGTTAAAATATCTTGTATTCCCATTTTTATATATATGTTTGTGTGTATACCTGTGTGCGTATCTGCATGCTTTCATTGGCCTGTCACTTTGCTGCTGTTACACCTGAATTTTCCCCCCGTGGGACAATAAAGGAGATTTCTACTCTATTCCAAACTATGATTTGCTACTATTGAATATGTTAAGTTATTTCCGGTTCTTTTAATCTTTTTTTAGGCATGAATCATTTATGCCTTTAGTTTTTGAGAATTATTTTTTTTTCATTGCATTTATGGGATATGAACATTATTGTGCCTGGTTTTTGTTGTGTACCTGAGTTGAAACTTTAACTTTGCTTTTCTTTCTCGTGTCCAGGCACCTGACTGCTACAAAAGCTGATTACCTCTTTATCCTGTTTTTAACACCAACTTCTTATATATTTTATGATTGTTTTGTTGTTTGCAGTTTCTTTTGAGATTAAAAAAGGTTCTATGCAACATTTAATCTAATACCTTTATTAAATGTCATTGTTGTTTCATTTTGTTTCACAATCAGTTTGCTACTTTCCATTTAACCCTGTATCTATGTCTTGTGGTTGTTTTAACACACATGCATTGAGTGCATTCAGAGAGTTTTATGTATTTATGTATATACATATCTTGTATTTTACATATAAATGTACCATTTGGAAGTTTTGGGAATGGTTATTGTTAAAAAAAAAAAAAACAGGCAAACTGTACTTGCTGTAAGAATTTGTAACATAGACCTGAAGTTCAACATGGTCTGCAAATAAAATAATTTTTTCAGGAAGATCGTTTGAAATCTTTGGGTTTTACAGTATACAAATATAGAAAAAAAATGGCATACATGAGAAGCCATGCAAATTGATGAGTAAACCCTCCTCACATGGGGCAGGAACGTAATCTCAAACTGGAAATTCAGAAAGAGACTAACTTTAATTTGAGTAATTCTAAGAAATTGTTTAACAATATCTGATCTGTGCCACAAATACAGATGCATCTAAATGGGTTTGGGAGTCATAATTCAACACTCCGACTTTAAAAAGCGAAACTTCTATGCAGATGTATTGCACAATGTGATAGGTTTGACGTGTTTTTTCTTTTCATTTTGATAATTATGACAATAAAACATACCATTTAGTATTGCTGAAAATTAGAAGAAAGGGATTTTAATACATAAAAAGCTTTGGTCCGTATTATAATGGGTCAGCAGACAGCTATTGGCTCCCGGTAAGGTGAAAAGGTCAATGCTTAACAAGCTGGCTTTTCTAAGTATTGTAACTAAACAGAAATGAAAAATTAAGTCGAAGGTGAAATTGTGATAGAAATAGACTATAGACCATTGAAATAAATTGTAAATTATTCCACAAATTATAAATTATTCTACTTTATTTACTCTTTTTATCCTCTTCACTACAATTACAAGATTAGGTTTATTGTTCAAAAAAGCAAACAAAATATTCTTTACTATAGTTCAGTAAACCATGTGCTTTTATTACCAGTGCATATTCAAAGAGAAAATTAAAAAAAAATATGGGTAAGGTGGGAAAAACATTAAACACACCTAAAAAAAAAAAAAAAAAAAAAAAAAGTTAAAAAGGCATTTGACTCTTAAAAGACGTCATGACTGTTTGGCAACAGGTCAAACAACAGATTTGATGCATTAAAAAAAAAAAAAAAAACTTCCAATTATTTAACTGGTGATATTTGAGCTCAGAAAGCACCAGAGTGAAAGTCTGAAGTCAGTGTTTAGATGACAAACACAGTGCTGTGGATAACTGGGTGGAACCAGGAGCCAGCCAATGACCACATCCTTCCTCTCCCCTGCTGCTGTACCTCTGACATTACAATGAATGGACAGGAGGCGCAGCGATAGCAGCAACAACACCCTCTGTGCATGAGTCTTCACTTTAGACTCGTGGTTTGGCATCATGGAGGAACTTAGGCAGAAGAGAACGGTAGCTTATAAAATTATCATTCAGACTAGAGCCTTAAGCCAATCCCATCTAATATATATATAGCAATGTACAGAAATGTTTTTGTGAAGCCACAAAAAAATGCAAACCCCTTAAAGCAGAACTCGTATCCCGTTCTTCGTGTGATTTTAGTCAGCCAAATCAACACAACGTTGTGCATAAAACATTAAAAACTCCTAACATTGTCCCCTTAACATTTCGTATAAACTTGAAGGCCTGTCCTGAGGTTTGCGCAGTGTGATTGCCAGACAATCAACCATATTAACTAACTGATTAAAGGTTACAATTTAAATTCAAACGTGGAACCTAAAAAAAAAAATGTTTTCCCCCCTAAATTGAGTAAATTCGCTGTGGAAATTAGCAGCACATCTGCACAAATCCTGGATCAGTGAATTCTGCTTCAAGGAGCAATTCTCCCTTAAAAGTTTGAAGTAAAAAAAAAAAAAAAATAGTAATAATAATAATAATAATAATAAAGAAAAAAAATACAAAAATAATCTGTAAAGACTGAGCTAGAAGGAAATAAAATAAGTTAGCATTTTACAATAATATCCCCTCTAAAACAACAGCCATGAGCAAAAATTATCATTGTGCTGCTTACATAAGCATTTATATGACACTCGTCTCTAACGCATGTGCAGGGCGTGTTTACAAAAGCTCCTTCTTTAACAGCTGCCACACGTTACAAAAAAAAAAAAAAAAAAAAAAAAAAACAAATGCAAAAGAATCCTTCGTCGTCAGCTGCACTCTGAAAAAGGCAAAAGACTGCGTGTTTCAAAATCCAACAGAACTTACATACAGAGTGATCCAATATACACAATGTACATTCATGTACAGTATATACAGTACGTACAGCGGACCAATGCACGGATGGCGGTTACGTTTTTCCATGACAGCAAATGAGAAAGGGTTACGTCGCATTCCATTCCTGAAGAAGCAGAGCATTGTTTACGTCACTGTAAGCATTTTAGGGTAAAAACAGCTAAGTGTGCGCTATGCCGTCGCCAAAAGAAAAAAGACGTTTCATGCATCTGGAGAGGTTTGAGCTGATTAAATATTTTTTGTCTACATCCTAAAGTGTTTTACGGACAGCCTGGTTGTATAATATTACACACGAAATGCCTTTACAAATTCTCCGAAACAAGCCCACAGATTCGCGTGACCGTTTGTCCCGAGGATGCTACATTGCTGAGCTCGAATAAAAAGAGAATCGACCTTCAGCGCACATCATGAAAAAAGGTCAAAGAGGTTGACGGTAAGGTCTGCGGATTATGCTGATGTGCACATCAAAAGGCCGTACTGGAAATGCCGCTGCACCCTGTGGATTACATTTGTTGTGTCATCAGTGCTCTGAGTGGTGGAGGCGGCCTCCCCGGGTCCCTACTGCAGGTAGCGGTAGACCTTAAAGCAGTGGTTGCCGGAGTCGGCCACCGCCACGTGGCCGTCGGACGTCAGGGCCAGGCCCTGGGGGCCGTAAAGCGGATCCGCTGAAGTGTTGATGTAGGAGAGGAAGGACCCTGAGCTGTCAAACACCTACAGCAAAAGAGACCACACTTGAGATGAGCAACTGACATTCAGCCGATACGTCCCCCCTTTTTCCAATTCACAGAAGGCGGCGTTCCGAAGCGAACCTGGATGCGGCTGTTGCCCCAGTCTGCGACGATGATGTTTCCGTTGGCGTCGACGGCCACGCCTGTCGGAGCGTTGAACTGGCCGTTCCCCTCGCCGTGGGAGCCAAATTTAAAGAGGAACTCCCCGTCAGCATTGTACACCTGTCAGCGGGATCACATGTGGTAAAAGAAGACAAGAGAAGCGTGTTACTCACCGTAGGAAACACGCAGACAAAGGAGGACATACCAAAAAAAAATCACCTGAAAGAAAACGTCCAGTCAGGTGAGGCGGCAACTGCTGGAATTCTGTTGTTCAGTAGGTTTGGGTAAACAACTAGTTCTCAAACACTCAATGTAGTCCTTTAGTTTAAAAAAAAAGGAGACTGGAAAATAATTTGAGGAAAACCTTACAAATTAAGAAGCCCCTGCATGTTAACGAAGGGAAGAGATAATCTAATTTTATTACTTGTTTTAGAGTTTGTATAATCATACAAAGCATTAAGTTCTGGTCAATCAGTTTAATACATAGACTTGCTTGTTGGTTGCACTTTATGTTCAACAAAGATTGATGTCCAATTAAATTAAAAGCTGTTCTCTTGAAAAATATTCTGATCAATAGAAACATTAAAAGTTCATATTTAAAATAGTCCTTGTTTACAAACATCTTTATCTAGAGGCCATTTTTGTTGCTTGTGGTTAATGCGGAGAAAAGTCAAAATTGCAATTTTGGTTGAAATATATTGTAGGCAGAACGCAATCATTTCTGCTCCGAGTTTAGATGCTGTTGGTCTTTTAACAACTAATCCGCACGGTGAGGAAACTGATTTGTTGTTTGTATATATTTTAAAACACATGATAAATTAAACTGGGAAAAAAAAAATCGCATTAAATCGCAATATTAAGAAAAAAAAATCGCAATTAGATTATTTTCCAAAATCGTTCAGCCCTAATTTGCATTGTTTTATATCCTATTCAATGCACACTATACTGCCAAAAGTAAAGCTCACTTGCTTTGATTTGCATATGAACTCAAGTGACATCACATTCTTGATCCATACGGTTCAATATGTGATTGCTGCTTCTTTTGCTGCTATAACAGCTTCAACTCTTCTGAAAAGTGCTGAAGCTTGGTATTTTACCACTATTGTTAGCAGAATTGAGTTTATAAAAAATATCTTTTGGTGCCTGGGAACTGGCCTGGTTTTGGAGCATAGTGCATAAATCTAGAGGTCAGGGTCATTCCAGAAGCTTAATGTAAGATGCTTATTATTTCAAAGCCATTCCTGATGTTTGTTTGGGGTCATAGTCCTGTTGGAACACCCAGCTGTGTCGAAGTTTTAACTCATCTGACCCAAGCTATCGCCATCAAAAGAAAGAAAATGAAGGTGCTCAAAAGCAACCCAGTGACCACCACGGCTCATGGTTATCAGACTGGAAGAAGCTGGAACAGCAGTTTCCCGGTCCATAGAGGAGTGAGTTCATCATAAACATGGAATGCAAATGTATCGATGTGGAAATATTATTTACACATCGATACGGTTGCCCACATGTTTCCACATTGAAGCACAGATCTGTGCCGCAATGTGGAAACTTCTGGCCGATTTAACAGGACAATGATGCCAAACAGGTTTTGGAATGGCTAAAACAGGTACAACATTTAGCTTCTGGAATCTTCTTACGGGTCCATGCCAGGAAAACTCATTTTAAGTGATTTAGTTGAGAGTAACAAGAAGACTGATCAAACAGGCAGCAATAATTACACCACACACTTGCAAATAGCTGCATGTGTGGAAAAAAAATAAAAAATAAAAACTCCGAAATATGCATCCAAGTTGTGTTGCTTTAGACAGACAGACAGACAAACATGGACTGAATATAAAACGCACCATTAAAGCCCAAAATAAATAAAACATTAACCCTAACCAAATTGATGTGTGTAAGTTAATCCCGCCCACCAACATCAACTGTAACATTTTCAGCAGTTTGGAGTGACGACATGTGGGCAAGGAGCCTTACCTTGACTGAATGGTTGTGAAAGTCCGTTACCACGATCTCATTTTTGTTATTGACAGCCACAAAGTGAGGACCTGAAAACAGCAGAGCGAACAAAAAGGGGAAAGAGTAACCATGAGTCATCGCACAACGCACAACAGGAAGTTCCACAAACTTTGAAAACAAAAAAGGAGAGAATCATCTCAGACACAATCGATGGGTTGGGATGGGAAAGAGACGTGAGGTGTGACAGAGCTGATGAATGAACATTTAAAAAAAAAAGAAAGAAGTTATTTTGTTTTTCCAGTTGAGACTCATTCAGGAATTCATTACTTACTGAAAAGAGGGCCAGATTTACTAAGCTTTGATTCCAGTGCAATGTTTGCACCACTTTTCTCTAAAAGAAAAAAAAGAAGAAGTGAGAATCGAAAATTTAGAGAACACGTGAGTTTCAGCTTTAAAATGGCTCAGACACAAAGGGATTCCAAAACACAAGCAAACGATCATCTTTGCAGCCTCTCAGTGAAGCAGGACATGCTGCGTAACATACTGCTCCATGCATTAGTTTCTGTCAGAGGTGCGCCCCTTAATGGACTGCTTTTCTGTTAGGATCACAGGGTGAGTATGACTTGTTGAATGATTTATACAGCTTGAACTTTTTAACGTAGTCACATTACCACAAACGGCAATATATTTGTTGAGGATTTCATGTAAGAGACCATCACAAAGTGGTGCAGTATTATGACGTGGAAAGAAAATTTTTTATTTTTTTTTTTAAAGAAGAAAAAATAAATAAATTTCTTTGGGGAACCACCAACCTTTCATTTATCCTGCAAGTCTTTTTTGGGGGTAGGTCTCTAGCAACTTTACACATCTAGAAACAAAAATTATCTTTGCAGAACGTAGGTCATCCTATGTCAGACTGGACCAAGACCATCTGTGAACATCTGATGGTCAACAGGATTTGGGTCTGGACTCTGATGGTGCCTTTTTAACACATTTACAGCTCCAGCTGCATTGTTAGGATCATTTTCCTGACTGGGGATGAAAACATCCACCCCAGTCACAGATCTTTTGCATTTTTTTTTAAACTGGTGAAGATTCTCAGTCATCCAGGTCATGGTCTATGGTCAGCAATAGGGTTAATTCCGGCCAATCATCACCTCAATTCTCACCCTCATACGAGTGATCAAAACATCGCTCCTTTAAGACAAGCCAATAACAACCCTAACGACTCCTCGTTACAGAGGAGTGGACCAGTTTCGGCTCAATCTGCTGGCTTAATGGCTTTAACGACCGCCCATTACTAAGGGGTGGACCTGTTTCTGTTGAATTTGCATGTTATCTAAGCCATTACAAGGCCTTTGTTTGGCAGTAGTATAAAGCTTGTTACTACACATTACTCCAGACTTTTTGAATTGAGAAAGCTTCCTGGATAGGAAGCGAAACGTCTTCAACTACGAAAAACAAGTCCAGTTGCTTTATTGTTTTTTTTTACTTTTTTTGGAACATTCTCTTTAAAGTTTTCTTCCAGGACTGCTCTGTATTCATCTCCATTTCCGCGTCATGTCTGACCAGCCTATTTATCCCCGCTGAAGCAGAACGTCCCCACAGCACGATGCTGCCACCATCCCGTTTCCCTGTGGGGATCTTCTGGGTCATGGTGCAGTTGGAAATGCTCCTCCCTTAACATGTTTATCATCTCTCCCAAACTACAAACTGGACTTTTCATCGTTCTTTCACAGCTTCCTTCTTGGCCCTCCTCCATAAATGCCAGATATGTGGGGAGCACAAATGACACTCACCCTGTCAACAGATCATTCCACCTGAGCTGTGGGTCTCTGCAGCTCCTCAGAAGTCAAACTGGACCTCTTGGCTCCCTCTCTGATAAATGCTCTCTCTGTCCAGTCTGTCAGTCAGGATTGGCTGCCACTTCTTAGCAGTTTTGCGTGTGTCCCATCCTCTCTATACTTGGTTTATGGATTACCTTCTGAGGGTTGCACCAGATTTTATTAAGGGGCATCAGTAGCTATGTCTCCATCCAATTGTTATGCAAATTCTGAGCGAAATTAATTATTTTTCCATCTACTGGTTTGGACTGAATTAACCAGGCTTCACAAAGTTGACGTTATGCATTGTTGTAATGAACAGGAAGTAGATGTAGTGAACTAGCATGAACCACACATCTAGGAAAAAAAATCGGAGGGAGATTTTAAGGTCTGTGTTGCTATCGGGTTAGTTGTAATTGTTCTGTCATGACAACTAGTAAAGATTTACATAGCTTAATGTAAGGTTTTTCTGTTGGTAATATATGAATAGAAATAATTAAGCTTTAAAATGTTAGTGATGAAGCTTGTTCGACTGAAAAAAAAAATGAAACAAAATGAGTTATTCTAGTTGTAGAATTAGAAAAATTGGACAAAACTACTTTAGATCACAAACCCCATAGAATTTACCTGGCTTATTTCTTATTATGAATAGAAACAATTAAGTACTGTGATTTTATGAGTTCTGTATGTTTGTTCATGTACGAAAGAAGTCTAGTCAAAATTTTACTTAACTTATTCATTTTTTTACTGTAATGTGCTTTTTATCTTCCTATGTAATATTTCCTTCTGTAATGTTTTTCTGTTCATGTAAAGCACTTTGAATCATCTTGTTAATGAAAAGTGCATAATAAATAAACTTGCCTTGGCTAGTATTTGAGATGTTACATGCTATTCGGAGACGTGAAGGAAGAAAATGCATTTTTATGCACGTTATGAGAACTGTGTTTCCATCTCCAGTTTTGTGCATTAACTTTTTCACAGAAAAGCCAAAAAAAAACAACGTAAAAACTTTTTCCGCGAGATCGGGGGAGACATTTCAAATTCTGCATACTTCAAAATGCGTATTAAAAAAAACTTAAACATCCATGCAAACACGGCCAATGAGAAGCAGGCAGAGAACATTCGTTTCAGTTAACAGCCATGTATCAGTTCTTCTTCCACATCACAACTATATGCTACTTTAAGTTTGTCTATCACTTAAAATCCTAAAAAGAAAAAGTGGTTTAAGGCAGTGATATGGCAAAAATGTGAAAACTTCAAGCTGCATAAACCTCCTGGTAATCAGTAAAAAAGTTAAAGTAAATGTGCAGACTCCAGACTTAAAGGCACAGTAGCATGCTGACCACTGAGGCACTTTTAAACAAAAGAAAAAGAGTAAAACGTGTAAATCTGGCCCATTTCATGCTGCTTCATTTGAAGCGCGTCTCCCACTGAAAGCACGCACAGATTAAAAACAGCCACACCGCACGTTACACTGGACGGCAGGAAATACCTGCAAAGTGCCTCTCTGAGGTTCCCCTGGCTCCAAACTTTGTCACCAGCTTCCCATTGGACTGGAAGATGAAGACACAGCAGGCTTTGTTATCGACGGCGATTATATGTCCGTTCTTATCCACGGCCACGCCTTTGGGTCCCATCAACCTCCCGGCACCGATCTTATTCTGTGGCGGCCAAAGGGAGACGTCGGTCATTCCGCTTGCATTATTCGCACGTTTGTGTCGAAGACAGACGCTGGCCCGGGGACCGGTGCTCACCTTAAACTTGCCGTCTGAGGAGAAAATACTAATCCATCGGTTGTCGTAGTCGGCCACAATTATGTCTCCGTTCATGTCCACCGTGACGCCCGTGGGACGCTGCAACTGTCCCGGGGATCGGCCCCGCACACCGAACCTCATCTTGAACTGGCCGTCGTTAGAAAACACCTACACACAAAGACAGGGAAATCAGAATAACTGCAGAGAGAAGTGAATAGAGATCTACACTGCAAAAACGGATCTAAAAAGAAGTAAAATGTTGTTAAAGTTAGTGTATTTGTCCTTGATTTGAGCAGGTTAATAATATGATCTGCCAGTGGAATAAGACTTTTGCACTTAAAATAAGAACAATTCATTTCCATCATCTTATTTCAAGTGCAGGCTGTCTAATTATCTTATTTTAGGGGTCAAAATACTCATTCCATTGGCAGATAGTCTTATTTACCTGCTCAAATCAAGGACAAATACACTAACTTTAAGAACATTTTACTTCTTTTTAGATCAGTTTTTGCAGTGTATTGGTTTCAGATTACGGTGAAGAAATACCTGTATACACTGGTTGTTGCTGTCTGCCACCACGATCCGCCCGTTACTGGAGGCTGAGATGCCCTGAAGGTTGGTGAACTCGCCTTTGTCCCGCCCCCTTGTTCCTGTCATGTAAGCAGACCCTTAGGATCCTTTGGCATACACACACGATTCATACTGCACATTCCAGCTCATCTGTGTGAAGCATCATGCAGCTCAGCAGGTAAAACAACAGCAGGACTAATCAGGGTTCCCACACCTTGGTGAACATCAAATTCAAGGACCTTTCAAGGACTTTCCAGGACCAATTACCTCAAATTCAAGGACCACACGTGGCGGCATTTACCTACTGTGACCGCTGAATAGGTTATCATATTTTAATACAGTGCAAATTCAATAAAAGACTAAACGGCATAGAAGTTGTGTCAGAAGCAATGCAAGAAAGTGGACTTAATTTATAGCCTACATTGATATTGATCATATTCATAGCCTACATTTATATCCACAGTACATGGCTATGCCATACTACATTACATATAAGATGTACATTAGCCTACTGTTCATGGAATTTTATGGAAAAAAGTGCAGCATTGAGATGTTCAGAATTATATCAATTTGTTTCACTTACTTTCATCTTTGATTAAGCTATTTTTTGACTTCTGTTTGAAGTGCCACGGTTGCCAGAAAGCTGCTCAGAGATATATTTGAATCATTCTCAGGCTTTTGTTACCTTCGTTAAAGGTAAGTTGCAATTTCAGTGCATTTTACTAACCCTCCTCCCTTACCCGGGTTTGAGACCGGCAAAATTAACCATAAAGAGACACTATGGCGGAGTTACAAATTTTTTCTTTTGAACTTTTTTTTAACATTTTCTTTTTTCTCTTGTGGTCCACAAATGCCGTTATTTATTTAAGATAAAATATTTCAAATTCAGTTATTTATGATCAAACTGCGCCATCAATCCCGGCGCATGCGCGCTTCATTTTCAGTCTGGACGCTGAGGGTAAACATGCTGTGGCTCTGACTGCAGCGCTGAGAGGGACTCCTGCGGGAGCGGGAGAACGTAAGATTCTCCAAAAGTCGCTAGATTTGTCGCTAGTTGCTTTTATGAAAAAGAGTCGCTGGAGGGGTCTGAAAAGTCTCTAAATATAGTGACAAAGTCGCTGAGTTGGCAACACTGCGTGAATGTAACCTATTGGATGCACGTAGGCCTAAACCGTAGCCTATCAACTAACGAAGAAGAGCGAACGTACTTTTGCAAATTAAAAGTCTGAGGAATCAACATAATTTTAAAAGATCGTGTGGTAGTAAAATAATGACACACGAGTCGTCATCCGTGTGAACTTTCAACCCCACAAAAAAATTCAAGGACTTTAAAGGACAAGGTGTTTTTTTGGCTGTTTTCAAGAACTTTCAAGGGCCTTGAATTTATTTTTTCAGATTCACAAACTTTCAAGGATTTCAAGGACCCCTGGGAACCCTGACTAATGGTTTCCCCACCCACCGACTCTGTAGATCAGCTCGTCCTCTATCGGGTTTTCCTTCTTCTTGGTGGTGCTGTACATGCTGGAGGGCCTGCGCACGGCCTTCTGCCGGACGTGGCCCCCTCCTCCGCTGGGAGACTTCACCCGCCTCTTCACGTCCTCCGGCGACTGCAGGACGTCCGACGGCTTGACGGCCCGGAGGCGGAACGGACTCCCCCTCACGGGCTGCTCGTACAGCAGCAGGGAGAAGGTGAACTCCCCCTCGGAGCGGAGGGAGTAGCCGACCTCGTAGGTGCCGTTCTTGTTGTCCACCACCTCGGCTTCGGTGCAAACGCCGTCCGCCGAAGCTATCTCCGCCTTCAGAAGGGCGTTCCCCGACTTCACCAGCTCTCCGTCCTTGTCTTTGGTGGTGACCGTGACGGTGGTGTGCTGGCCGACCACCGCGTGCCGCAGGCCTTCGCCAGTGGCGACGCTGGTGTGGCCCACGGCCCCCGTCGTGATGAGGACCCCCAGGTTCTGAATAGAGCGCCTGAGTCCGTCCGTCTCCACCTGGCATTCCAGGTGTCCGTTCTCGTGGGGATGCTCGGGGAAGCTGTGCCTCGCCAGGGCGCTGACCCGCTCGCCCATCTGCTTCTGAACCAGCAGGATCTCGGTGGCGCTGCCGTGGCTGAGAGCGTGCTCCGTGAAGCTGCAGCTGCTTTCGATGTTCTCTTTGCCATGAAGCAAAGAGGTCAGCTGGGCCTGAAGCACCTAAAATGCCATCAACAGACACATGACACGTTAAGCATGCACATGACGCGTCTTGGGGGGCTGCACATTGGCACAGTGGCACAGAACCTTCTTGCAGCAAGAAGGTTCTGGGTTCAAATCCAACCCTGGGTCTTTCTGCATCGAGGTTGCATGTTCTCCCTGTGCATGCGTGGGTTCTCTCCAGGTACTCCGGCTTCCTCCCACAGTCCAAAAACATGACTGTTATGTTAATTAGCCTCTCTACATTGTCCTTAGGTGTGAGTGTGTGCGTGAATGAATGGTTGTTTGTCCTGTTTGTCTCTGTGTTACCCTGCGACAGACTGGCAACCTGTCCAGGGTGTACCCCGCCTCCCGCCCAGTGAACGCTGGAGATAGGCACCAGCAACCCCCGCGACCCCATGAGGGATTAAGTGGGTCAGAAAATGGATGGATGGATGACGCGCCTTGGATAAGTATTCACAACCGCAGTAAATCACAAAAGTCGTTTTATAGAAATGGGATTTTTTTTTACTGATGGGACCAACACAAACCAGCACGTACTTGTAAATTGGTACTAAGAGGTGCGGAACATTTAGCCCTCTTTACTCTGACACCCCCAAATAAAAAAACAGTGCAACCAACTGCCTTCAGAAAATCGCCTCGTTGGTAAGTAGAGTCCATCTGAGTGTGATTAAACCTCTGTACCAAAAGAGATTTTCGGTGTTGCCACCTGAGGTTTGTTAGAGAACATTGGTGAACAAGCAGCATCGTGCCGCTCAAGGAAGTTGTGGTGAGTTTTACAGCGGGGGTGGGTAAGTCTTTAAACGTGGCTTCAAACATCTAACAGCAAGCTGTTCCGCCAATTAACTGAAAATTAAAAGAAAAGACCAAAGCATGGCAGGCCAGGCAAGGAGAGCGGTAAGCGTAAAAAATGCCCATGCTAACTCGGGAGGAGCTGCAGAGATAAACGACTCAGGTGGGAAGGAATTTGTTTGCGTGAGGGGTGTTACTTGTGCAACCCTCCAATATTACCTTTAAGTATAAGCATCTAAAAGAAAGTCGCTGCTTCCTATAAAGTGCCATTTAAAGTTCACACAAGTCACGTTTGAAACACCTTTCGTGGTAGTAAGAAAAGTCAACGCATTAACATGAAACAAGACGGTGGCCGTAGCTTGCTTTAGGCATGCTTTTTTAAGCCGGGACAAGGAGGCTGGTCAGAGTTGATGGAAAGATGGATGTAAATACCAGGAAATTTAAATGAGACTCTGTGGCAACACTGCTGTATTTACCACATGCACCTTTTAAATCAAACCCGGCTTGTGCGATGTTGTTAATGATGAATTACCAAAGCATTTGGTGTTAATGGGCAAGGCTGGTAGAAGCATACCCTAGCTGTGAATGCAGTCTGGACTTTTTTTTTTTTGCAAAGTATTGACTCATATGGACCAAGTACAAATACACATGTATTTTTTTTTTAAACTGAATGTTGTCTCTTTGTACTCGTTCACAAATCTGGGCTACTTTGTGCTGGCCTGTTATACAAATTCCCTCAAACATACCCTGAAGTTTGTGGTTGCAATGGGAGACCATTTGGAAAAACTCAAGGGTGTGAACACTTTTGAAAAAAGGCACAGTATTGCTTGAGCTAATGTGCTTCAAATTATAGCATTGGTTTCTTTTACCATGGCACAAATCATAATAATCATAGCCCTCTGACCTTCTGCTTGGTGCTGCAGATGTTTTCCACCTCGGTAATAAGAGCAGTCTTGCGTTGGTGTAATGCCTTCTCAAGCTCGTCGAAAGTCTTGCTGATATCCGTCACTGCCTCGTTTTTCCTTTCCATTAGCTGCTTGGAGATCTCATTTACCAGCCCAATGGCAGCTGTCAGCTGAGGTAATCTGCCGGAAAGATGCGCGGAGGTTAAAAACGTCCTAGTCTGCATTTATTTGCTAGCAGTCATTTCTAAAACCCTCCTGAAGGAAACCTCTAACGTATGATTTATTTAATCCCTGACAATCCTACCTGTTGCGCACAGTGTCAAGCTGGTTTTTAAGGACCAATTTATGCTGCTCCAGCACATCCCTCAGAGGAACGGTCACATGTTCCCTGTGTTCCCCCTCTGTGCACTCCAGACACATGGCTGTCTCACATGACTCGCAGTAAAACTCCATTACCTGCAGAGGGCGCAATAGAGCATCAGGCGAAAGAGCAACAGATCCCTCCACACAGATGATTAAAAAAAAATAAAAATTGGAAAAACTCAGTGGCTTATGTGGTTGTCTTCTTATTCGGGCTTTACCTTTCCTTCATGGTTGGGGCAAGAGAGAGGCTGACAGGTTGTGGCAGCATTGGCTGACTCGAGGACGTTGCACGCCTCGGCTCGACTGCATTCGGTGTCCCGCTGCAACACCTCCATCAGGTTCGTGATGAAGAAGTTGTTCTGTAGGGCTGCCACGCCCTTCTCCGGCAAGATAGACGTCTGTCTGCACACTGGACAGGACAGCGTCAAAGACTGGGGAGGGATGTAGTTCTGTAGACATCTGCAAGGAACACGGGAAAGTAGGGAAATAAAGATACGTGTCAAGAATCATTGTTTCCTTCTGTTTTCACTAATCTGTGAAGCTCCACAATATGCTCTAATGTAGTAAACTACAGAATGAAGTTCCAGAATAAAACATTTCTTCATGAAAAACTCCAGAGTTCTCAGTCCTTTAACTTCATTTTGGAAAAGCCAGAGACTGGAAGGAAAGGAGGAGAAAAGGGAAGGGAATAACAGAAGTACAAAAGGAAGGTAAAAAAAAAAGGCAACAAGGAAATAAACAAAAAATGGTCACATACTAAGGGGAAAGAAAGAAAGAAAGAAACAAAGAAAGAAACAAAGAAGGAAACAAAGAAAGAAAGAAGGAAACAAAGAAAGAAACAAAGAAAGAAACAAAGAAGGAAACAAAGAAAGAAACAAAGAAAGAAAGAAAGAAAGAAAGAAAGAAAGAAAGAAAGAAAGAAAGAAAGAAACAAAGAAAGAAACAAAGAAAGAAGGAAACAAAAAAGGTCATATATGCAAGGGGGGAGGGAGGAAGGAAGGCATGAAGAAAACAAAAAAGGCCACATACTGGAAGGAAGGAAGGAAGGAAGGAAGGAAGGAAGGAAGGAAACACAAAAGTGACATGCGAAGGGGGAGGGAGGGAGGGAGGGAGGAAGTAAGGGAGGAAGGAAGGAAGCAAAAAGGTCATATGCAAGGGGGAGGGAGGGAGGAAGGAAGGCATGAAGAAAACAAAAAAGGTCACATGCTGGAAGGAAGGAAGGAAGGAAGGAAGGAAGGAAGGAAGGAAGGAAGGAAGGAAGGAAGGAAGGAAGGAAGGAAGAAAACAAAAAAGGTCACATGCGAGGGGGGAGGGAGGAAGGAAGGCATGAAGAAAACAAAAAAGGTCACATGCTGGAAGGAAGGAAGCAAGGAAGGAAGGAAGAAAACAAAAAAGGTCACATGCGAGGGGGGAGGGAGGAAGGAAGGCATGAAGAAAACAAAAAAAGGCCACATGCTAGAAGGAAGGAAGGAAGGAAGGAAGGAAGGAAGGAAGGAAGGAAGGAAGGAAACAAAAAAGGTCACTTCCGAGGGGGAGGGAGGAAGGAATGAAGGAAATAAAAAAGGTCACATGAGAGGGGGAGGGAGGAAAGAAGGCATGAAGAAAACAAAAAAGGCCACATGCTGGAAGGAAGGAAGGAAGGAAGGAAGGAAGGAAGGAAGGAAGGAAGGAAGGAAGGAAGGAAGGAAGGAAGGAAGGAAGGAAGGAAGGAAGGAAGGAAGGTCACATGCGAGGTGGGAAGGAGGGAGGAGAGAAGGAAACAAAAAAGGTCATATGCAAGGGGGGGGGAGGGAGGAAGGAAGGCATGAAGAAAACAAAAAAGGCCACATGCTGGAAGGAAGGAAGCAAGGAAGGAAGAAAGGAAGGAAGGAAACAAAAAAGGTCACATGCGAGGGGGGAGGGAGGGAGGAAGGAAGGAAACAAAAAAGGTCACATGCTGGAAGGAAGGAAGGAAGGAAGGAAGGAAGGAAGGAAGGAAGGAAGGAAGGAAGGAAGGAAGGAATAAAAAAAAGGGGGAAACGGGTTCCCTGAAACTAAATTATGTTTTCTGTCATATTAGTCACAGTTTTCTCGTCACTTGAAAATAAACGTAAAATCTGATTTGAGTGACAGAGGTCTTACTTCTCACAGAATGTGTGCAGGCAGGGCAGAACCTTGGGGTTGTGATACCGGTCCAAACAGATGCTGCAGACCAGGAACTGCTTGTCTATCTGTCTGACCACGGGGCTGGTGCTGCCGGTCTCACGCTTAGCCATGATGAGAGACATTCAAAAAAGAGAGGCGGGCAAGGGGACCACTTAACCTGCACACATGAAGAGGAAGAAACAGAGGAAATGTTGAGAAAAAAAATAAAAAACCTTGGAGGAAACAGCCATAAAGGACGAGGAGGGTGTGTTTGCTTGAACCAACTGAGGAGGAAGTGACTCATAGTTTTGCTGGGATTATAAAACCTCCCTTAAACCCTGTACCAGCTGGTATGTTATGCTCCCGTTCTTTAAACAAAAGTTTGTCAAAAGGTTTAAGACTGTCAGTCAAAGGTCATTTGACTTGAAATGGGACAAAGTCCAACCAGTTAAAGCAGAAAAGGAAAGCATGTGATCAAAAGCACAGGGTGAAACAATGAGTCATAAAATCTGCCTTGACCTGATATCCCCGTGCTCCGACTGCTCTGGACAAATGTTTTAAAAACAGGCCACGAAGCACCTCGTGTTTGATTCCTGGTAAGAATTTGCAATGTACGGCGTCGGGTCTATTATTTACATGCAGTCCAGATAAGAGGGTGAGATGCTGGCTCTCTGCTTAAATCAAACCATATCACTGGGTCAAGCACAGATTAACTTATGCGTTTGCGCATCTGTCAGGTTGTACATGCGAGCCACAAGGGATTAAATCAGATCCAAAAACATTGGGCAGACGTGTCGCATCACTGAGAGCGATAACGACGGATACGAAAGCATCGACCTGTATTTTACGTCTGAGTCGGATTTCACACAGTCTGAGAGAAAGAGCAAATAAAGACCAGGAACTATGTGAAGACACACACGTTTTTCTTTAAAATATAAGGAAACAGCTCGCTTTCTTTGCTTCTTATAAAAGAAGCATCGTTAGACAAATGCCCAATTAGTGATCCTTACTTACACCGTTACTCAAACGAATCTAAAAACAGCAAAATTGGCAAATTCTGATTTATATTTATAACTGAAAAGATTACAAGTGAAAAACAAAGAAAAAGGACTGAGGTAGAGGTCTTAGTTCCCTAACCTTTATCAAGTTTTTATCAAACCCAAACGCCCTGCAATCAAGCACATACGGTTGGATGATGTTTATGAACCCAAAACGATTGGAGCGACTAGTTCTGTCACACGCAATAGTGGAAAGAAGACAGATTTTTCTATATTTGACCTGCTGAAATTGGCCGATTCTAATCTCTGGCCAACAGCTTGGTGTCTCTCTTCCTATCACACACAATGCGTCCTTCTTTTAGCAAACATCATAAAAAGTGAACTCAACAGGAAAAATAATTGTGCAAATATCACAATTTAAACAGTAAACAAAAGACCACACCCAAACAATAGCCTGTTAAAGACAGTACTCTATCCTTAAGAATATTTTTTTTCCTACCAACTGATTACAGAAAATCAGATAGCTTAAAAGTTAAGGATGTAAGGATGTATGAAATTTCAGATTATTGCCAAATATTGTGAAGAAAATGTGCGTTGGTTGCAATCAACGTCAATCATCACAAGTCTCTCACTTTTCCCTCATTATGTCCCCGCCACTCTCCCTGAGGTTTACCATCTCGGTCACTAGGATCCATTCCAAACCTAACCGTGAATGACAGTGAAGATCAAGTCCGAGTGGCCAAATGTATTATTTAGAAGCAGAGTTCTAACGCATGGCTTATAAAACTACAAAGCCCTTTTGTGATTAAGATACTGGAATCTAATACATTCTGCAGCTTTAGTCAGAATCAGAATCAGAAAGGAAATGAATAGAACAAGGACATCCTGCTCTCTCCAGAGCAACACACTGACAAGATGATGCTGGGTCCACACATGCACTCAGTATTAGTTCGAATCTGATTTCCTGTTATAATTTAAGTTGACAATGGCTTAATTGACGTCCCTAACGTCCACACTTGTAGCTCATACCTTTGCCTTTAATACATCAATCTTTATTTCTTTGAGAGTAAGAAAAAGGAAAAAGGAAGCTTTATAACCCCTCCCCAAATTCCTTCCTGTTCCTTCCCCTTGACTCCTAGCAGGCTGAGTTCAGGAACCACCTGTCTGCCTGCCGGGTTGAAGGGGGGGGGGACTGCTCTGCCTGTCTCACTAGATCCAGCGGGCCGCAAATGCAGCTGTTCCTCTCTCAGCAACGAAAACAGCCTCACACAACGGCATTCCAGCTCTGCTCACAGCTACATACCAGACTTCATCTTTTATCACTGTCTCTTTTTTTTTTTTCTTCCTCTTTTAGTCGTCAGGGTCAGCAGGCTTCATCTTAACCACAGACATCTCGCAACCAGGAGGACCTTCCCCGGCACACAGGCTCCATTGTTTCCCGCTTCCCAAGTGATCAGAAGCAGAGCCCCTTTTTCACTGTCCACACAACGAGGCCTCGCCCCAACCCCATAAGCCTCCCCCTCTCCTCATCTCCCCCCCGGCAGGACCCTCCCCTGCCGGTGCCGTCTTTCCTGCAGCATGGACAGTGACATCAGGAGGAAGCTGGATGAGCCAAAGCCTCCAGGCTCCTCCCCCTCTCGGCTCGCTGGCCGCGCAGCCTTTTTGGATTGCAACCATCTCCCCCACCTTCGCTTCCCTTCCTCCCTGCTTCTCCCAGCAGCCATCCTTGGCTCTGTGCCTCCCACTCGCCTCGCCGCAGAACGATCGCCTTTCTTTATAAACAGTCTGCTTGACACCAATCCTAAAAGAAATGCTAAATGATTAGAGAAACGCGTACACATAAAATCATTTAGATAGACTAAATCAATGCAAATGATTAATGTATGCAACCATTGGTCCAAAGCTCTGTAAGATTTACTTGTTACCTTTTACAAAAAAACAAAAAACAAAAAAAAAAAAAAAACATCCTATAGCCTGATTGGTCTAAAATGAAACAGGGGAGTTGACTTAATATGACATTTCCAGATGTTTCAACATTTGCATCAAAGCAAAAGAAACTAGATTTGCAGAGTGAGCAACCTGTTTTGATCGAACGTAAGCGTGTCTAGAGGCCAACGTCATTTATGCAAATGAACAATGGCCGCCTCGTAAATGTTAACTCTATCTTTTCCATTAGCACGAGTAATGCTAATTCTGCCATGGGGAAGAATGCAAATGTTTGCTAATTCAGCTGTTTGACTGCAAAGTATCATTTGGCACTCTCTCCCTGTATTTACAGTTAAGTGGCTTAACGCCCTCCTGCAGGGTCAAGTCCTGTCTGCCATCTGGATTAGTGGATCTAACAGATTCCGATGACACCATCCAGTTCGTTCAACGTACATCTGTGGTAAAGCGAAACTCTTTTCGCGTGCGCAGAAAATACACTGGTGGAAAAGAGTAGAGAGCGTGATAATATCGAGTGCTGGACGTCGGGAGTCCTTAACCCTGAAAGGATGTAAGGATGATGGGTAATGGCCAAAGCCCTAGAAAGTGACCACCAGCATGCCACTGGCATCAATATCTCTGACCGAACCATTAAAAACAGACTTCCTGAGGATCTGACATCCTCCAATAGGCCCTGCGCTCACTGCTTGGCACCGTGGCACTCGACTGGCATTTGCAGGTCAACATCAGAATTCCCAGGTTCAGCATTGTTGTTGTTGTTTTTTTTTACAGATGAGAGGAGATTCACTCTGAGCTTATGTGATAGACAGGACAGGGGTCTGAAGAACACGTGCTGAACGTATAAACTTTCCCCAGTGCTGGTCTGGGGAGGCAAATGGTGACACGCTGACAGGCGTCAGGTATCAGGATGACATCCTCAGACCCATTGTTAGACCCTTTTCTGGGGCGATGGGTCCTGGTTTCCTCCTGGTGCGTGATAATGCCCAGTCTCATGCGGTAAGAGCCTGCAGGGAATTCCTGGAGGATGAAGGAATCGGTACCAATGGCTTGCCTCCAAGCTCCCATGACCTAAATCCAACAGAACCTCTCCAGGACACCATGTTTAGGTCCATCCTATGTTAGCAGGATTCACCTCAGAGTTTCCAGCAGCTCAGTTGTCTCCTGGTCAGGATGAGAGGAGATACCCGCCGGACACCATCTGTCCTCTCATAAGGAGCAGCCCCCGGATGTTGTCAGGCATGCATACAAGCTACTGACTACCATTTTGAGTTGAAGCAATGACATTTCAGCAGACTGGACCAGCCTTCCGAATCTCATTTTCAGTTCTCCCTGTGACTTCAGATTATGCTCTCTGTGGGTGGATCATTTCCATATCCATCAAATGATGTGGCATCCTTTTGGACCTAACATATTACCCATTCAGCGTCAGTATGGATATCTAGCATCATTTTTTCTTTTTCTTTTTTTTTTTGCAGTTGAGATCCAATTGGTTTGAAGAAAAAAATATATATATTTACAGCCACAATTTCGAGTTAGTGCCACCCATTTCTGGTTCAAATGTTAAACCTGTGGTCATTGCACAACAAAATAAATAAATCAACATTATCAAATTTGGTAGGAAAGTGGTTGATTAAAGTGATTTGCATTTAATAAGCATATTTTGCCCACAATATCATTTCTACAACTTCATTCATTTTGCAAGGGTGTATAATTGGAAAATAATAAATTTGAATATTTTCAGATGTGGCCCAATATGACAATTTGCACCAATATCGACATCTGAGATTAATATAGCTGTCATGGCCGATGACCAATATTTCCCTAAATATGTTATGTACATTTTTACCATAAAGAAAACGCAGCCAAACAGCCGACTTGGTGTCTTTGCTTCAGGTAAACAGCCCACAATCCTTTGCTGCATCACCATCACATGCTCAAACAAATACCACATGGCTAACCCCCCATCCTCCAGAAACACGTACACAAACTGCAACAGGATGGAGACGAACATTGGTCATTAATATCAGCTCAGTTTTACTTATGGCACCCATACTGGTAGGGTAGAATTTTTTTTTTGTTATGATGTTAATGCAGCCATATCGTGCCTCCCTAATAAATATTTAAACCAATTTTCTCCCTCTCTGCTAGCCAACCCTCTGTCGTTGCGCTGCTCAGCAGGTTCTGCTGCACTGCGCCCATAACAAACCAGCCAGGAGACCCGGGGACGCTTTATTTCAGCTGCTGGCCGTCCGCTGGACAAGCAGACTTTGGCAAAAGCCTCGCTGACCTGAAATCACAAGTGTCGGCCCTCCGTGATATGCTGTCAAGACGGGGCTTAAAAATAGACCGCAGTTTATTTTTTCACCCACTCGCTCACATGTCTTCACGCAGTAATTGTCCCGGCAGCCTGCTCGGACGGTTTCTAGTTCGTAGGAAAGCAGCGGTGCATCACGCAGAAGTAAATAGTAGCCGGGCTGAAAGAAAGAGGACAGAATAAAGGGAGGTTAACACTTCTGGTACTGCTCTCTATCTTACCTGAAGTGCTCTGTGTTTATTTGAGCTTCATGTCTTATTGTTTTAAAGCAGAATTGGCTAAACAGTAAATCTAGAAACAAGCACGGTCTAATGTGGAACCTGGTTTAAGCATGGGTCAGGCATACTGACTGCACTGTTTAATTTGGGATGGCAGGAACAATCCAGGGAGCAGGAACTGTTTGTGACGTCTGGGAGTCGCCCACGTTGTTTTTTTTTGTGTGTTTTTTTTTTTTTAAAAAGACGCCGGTGAGGCCATCGGGGTTGCTATAGCGCCATGATGAGTCATCAGTCATTGTCCGCGTAACGCCGTACCACGTACAAAAACTGACTGGCCCTGCTGCTCACAGTTGGCTGCCTCCGTTGAAGGAATCTGTCTGAACGCATCGGCCTTTGTCAGAAGGGGCACGGCAATGAACTTTGGGATGAATGTTGGCTGTTGGCTACGGGAAGAAAGCATAACAAGACGGTTTTGGACCCCTCCTGCTTCTATCCCAATATTTTAACATGTGAGAGTTCATCTTGAGAAACCCTCAGCTCTGCGTTTTATATTTATTGAATTTGCTTCCCGACACCAACTGCCATTTTATGCGCAATATATTTGCATTTGCTCAACAAATTCAAACTTATTCTAGTGCACTTTAAAACTTAAAAACGTCGTGTAATCTTATCCGTTAGCCCGATGAACTGTGACAACCGCCGAGTGGCGATGTGACAAAGCGGCCGTGTCATGTTGGCAGATACGGCGCCATGTGACCCCCCCCCCGCCGTGATATGACGGTGGCAGGAGACAATGCGGCATGCCGGCGTTGTGTCTGCAGGCACAACATGCACTGCAGACTCTGCGAAAGGTCGATCAACGCATTGGCAGTGCCTGCAATATTCGTCCACCTGCAGAGAGAGCAACAGAACAACGCCGGGGCCTCGGATTGTGGGAAGCGTTAAAACGTTGATGTTATATTGTCTTGAATATGGAACAAAAGGTGACAATTATTAGCCTAGTTATGCGATTAAAAAAAAGGGTCAGTGTGTGAAGGGAGATGAATAAATCCTTGAGCCTTTTAGAATCACAGCGTGATCCATGACTGCATGATAAGTGAATGTTCAGAATCAATGAATCAACTATTTTAAAAGTGTATTTGAAATTATATTTGACTGGTTTGGTGAAGCTAAGATTTTTAGAGACGACAGAGAATGAAAGAGCGTTGGCATAGCTTCTTTTTAAAAAACCTGTTGTAAATTATAGATTAAGCGATGCATATTAAAATGATTCAGATAGGTGAAACCCCTGATAACTGGCTCTGATCAGCGTAACGGGTTTTCTCAGCTTTTTAGCAGAACAAAAGTGCTGATAAGATTTCCAAGTTTGAGAATGCAACAAATCCAGTTGTTGTGATTAAATGTCATTATTGACCCCCTTATTTTCTCTTTCATTGGTCATTACACATTTATTTGTTTTATTATGATGGCCAGTATAAATGCATGGCTGTGCACTGTAGTGAAGCTCAATTAAGAAGCGGTTAAGTATTCATGAGTTATATGAGAGGCAAGGAGTATGTTAAAAAGGTCCAGACTTGGCTAGATCTTTAAAAAACAAACATAAAAATTTTAATGCAATAAAAAAAAAGTAATTTTAATAAGATACCAGAGAAAGTGCTGGAGTGACCAGTGTGTTCTCTGATAGCATGCTGCGCAGTGTGACACATCAGTGCCCCTCCCCCACTTGTTGCTGCCCACTGCTAGTCAGCTGCCTGGGGGAAAAGAAAGGCTTTCCCATATTTACAGTAAAGACAAATTCAGCCATATACAAAATATTTCTGGCCAAAAAAATAAATAAATAAAACCTGGGTCATGTTGTGAAAACGGCTATAGAACCACCTATAACTCTTATTACCACAACACTGCTTAAAAACTATCCTTAGTTATGTCTTTAAAAGACAGCTGATTTTGAGACTGACGCCAATTTTCTGTTTTTCTTTGAAGTTTGCCCTGCCAATTCAGATTTGACCAGATTTAACCAGATTTTCTCTAATTTAATGGATTAAAAACAATATATCCCCAAAAAATGTACATGAATTATTGTTTTCTTCCTCAAAACAAAAAAACAACAAAAAAACCCAAAAAAAAACAGGCTGAGTCGATGCACTTTTAGACTTCAAATGGTGGGAACTCTTAGTTTTGAGTTTTTCTTGAGCCATCAGTCTGACATCAAAGTGGATGGCTGACTGAAGGCTGACTGTTAACAATGGAATAACAACTATGATCTATTTCACTGGCGGTTGGAACAATTTTCCCCCTTGTCTTCTTGAAATCAAAGCAAAAGATAAAAGATTGGATCCATTTTTGTTTTAGTTTTTTGTGTAAAAACTGTGACACAGCGACACTGACATATTTGCACACAAGGCGACCAAACTAGATCACGCCTCAAACAACATAATAAAGCAAAGACGAGTACGAATAACAATTAACAGTAAACAGTGCATCTGTGGGGTTTTTTTTTTGGTCATTCAGTCAATGAATATTTTCACAACGTGTGCCGATTTTATGCCGTCCGTTATGGATCGTCTCTACTGTCACATGTTTGTTTCTGATCAAATCAGGGTTCAAAGGTCATGCCGTATCAGGCCAAACTAACTGTCGTGCATTTTCTGAAACCGATTTGAAATTTTATCTTCAGTCAGGCCTCCTCTGAAAGAGCATTTCATTTAAAAACGACAATCTAAAGTCCATCACCCCGAGTAAGAAAACTCCGAGGGAAAGCTGAACCCTTGACACAAACATGCAACAACTGCTAAGTATCTGCCCTCTGGCGCAGCATCCAGGGCCGTCTGGCAACCTCTCGGTGACCCAGTGAAAGCTGCCATCCGAGAGGAGAACCAGCTCAACGCCTCTATAATCTGGTCTCGTGAAGGTAAATGTTTGTCCGAAGAAGTAGCAACACCAGATGACGAAAGGGAACCACAAAGGTGTCAGCTCCCCAGTCTAGGCCAACGGTGCGGGAGTGATGCATTGCCATTTGCTGTTGCTGCAGTGCAATCTCCCCAAGTAATCATGGGCTGAGACAGGCATGCAGCTTGCTGATTTATGAGCCCCGGAGAGCATCCCAGCTGCAAAAGTCTATACAAATTCAGATCAGACATGCAATCAAAAATCCCCCCCTTTTAATCCTCTAAACAAAAGAGCGTGGATGGCTGTTTGCAGAGCACAGCCCCTCAGACTGCAGCAGAGATGCCCACCTGCCACAGAGCCCAGCCGGCAGCCAGCTCAGAGCCAAAATGGAGAACTGAGTGGGCTGCAGGAGGAAGCAGCAAAGAATCAGAGCACAGCAGAATATTTTTTTAATGCATAAATGAGCTGGAAAAAAAGAGAAAATGCGTCCACGAAATTTTGATTGAGATATGCTGCCACAAAAGAACGCGAGATGATCCGAAATAAGAGGCTCTGTGATTTATCAGCGCGCAGCTGCTGCTTGAGATGGGCCAATCAATTATTCATCCGCTTCCTCCCCTTCTCCCCCCCCCCCCCCCTCGGTCCATCGCATTACGGAGGACTCCAAACAAGATGCGAAGGCAGAAACACGATCCCACAAAAACAAATGAGCAGCTTAGATTAGATCGTACTCACATGCGCTCCCAAGGCCAAAGCAGGAGGGCCCAGGAGGATGGGGGGGGGCGGTCAGCACTGCCAGCGGCGGAGAAAGATTGCCATTGTCAGCCTCCCCGGTCCACAACAACAGATCCCACAGACAGGGCGACAGAAAGGAAAGGGCAGGGTCTGTCTGGAAGAAGACGGGGACAGTAAGGAAGAGGACGAGGGAAAGGAGGCGAGGAGGGGGCGTGGATCACATGCGGCATTGGTGAAATCACCAGTGGGAGGAGTTGGAGAAGCCAATGGAAGAAGAAGGGGGGGAGGGAATATGGAGATCAGCTCACGTCTCTGGATCTGACTAAAAGGGAGAAGCCTGTCTGGTGCAAAGGGGCTTGGCTTCTTCTTCTTTCTTTCTTTTTTTTTTTTCTTTAGCAACCACCCATTACCCTTAAAAGGACAAAGGATGCGGTTTATTGCGTTGGACATTTAGATTGCTGGTATGGGAAGCATTTTTAGGCTGTAAATACAAAACCAAGGTGGACCCAAATATTAAAAAACAAAACGAAAACAAATAAATCTGTAATAAGTGGTTCTATTTACCCACATTATCCATTATCATGGAGAGATTTTTTTTGTCTAGAACAAACAAGGCTCAGAGTAGGAATTCAGCTGCGGCCTGATGGTTTTTTTTATGGGAGGGGGGGGGGGGGTCCTTACCAGTTGCTAAAATCAACTGGCCAGTCTTACCAGTTGATCTTATATGCACAATATTCCTTATGCATGATTTTAAGACAAGAACAGATAATAGCTACCTTTATTTAGCTCTTTATTTGCCTATGTCTATCACATGTGCATATTAATTCAGCTGATTTTTCAAATTTCTTTTATTTATTGCATACAGATCATGGGAAACATCAACTTACTTAGACAAAAATTGCTTTAGGCTTGCAAAGTACAATCGACTGATGGCCAAGTACAGATTTTTAGCCCTTGTCTTCATAAAAGCACATTTTCTTCACAAAATATTCTTTTATATCATTTCTACAGTGTGCTCTCATCTCCAGAAACTCATTTTTCCATACGAAAAAAAACAACTCAAATTGTTTCAGTCTACTATGCTGGGCCTGCAAGTGGTGATGTGTTATTGAAATGCACCAAAAAAAAAAAAAACATAGAAGTGTGGGGCCTTTGCTTGAAGCTTGCAGTCCTTACATCTGAGGTTCAGGGTTGGGGTAGAGGTGGCGCATAATTGTTTTTAAAAGGCTGCGCATTGTCATCTTGTAAATTCAAAAGATTAAAACACCTCCAGGGGCATTTGGGTTTGCACCTATTTCAAACGAAACAATACAGATGAAAAAAAAAAAAAAAACAGATCAGGCTATCACACTGGGTGAGTCTGCTTTTACAGGACGTGAACGTAAAACATAGGAAGCTTCTTAAAGATTCAAAACTTCTAGTTAAAGAAAAAAAAGTCTTACACAGAAAGTGCACGACACCTTTGAATCTAAAGCGTTGAGAGGAGGATCTAAATAGGCTAGTGCATCTTCTTTGTTGGCAAAGACATGAATGGCAGGAGATGGGACTGTATTATAGTGTATTACGTATTGGGTTTATGATGATTGTGCTGATGCATTCATTGGGGAATTTGTTTGGGGGTTGGGGGGTGAGGTGAAGGGCAAACACAGACTTCCTTCGCTTCCCTCTGCAACGCAGTGTTGCCATGGAGACTGCCTCCAGCTCAGTGAAGATGGCTGCTGCAGTCTGGCAGCACCTGCAGGACTGAGATAGCCTGAAGAAATACAATTTATCGTTTGCAGTCAGGAATAAGGAAACAATCCAAATTGGTGACCAACTGTTTACTTATTTTTAATAAATCAAACACAATTCGAAAAACAAATTATCACATAATATTATACTACTATTAAATAACTGCACAACAAAACAATAATTAAGGCTGTACAAATCTGTATGGAGTTTTTGAATGTAAATATACATAAATACCCTTAGTTTGATACTAAACACCATTGCTGTTTATTTAAGCATGCAAATCGTTTTTGATCAATTTGTCTATTCCTACATAGTGATAGTTTTACATGTAACAAACTGACAACACACGACCTAAGTCACAAAGTTCCTTTTCTTTCTATCATTTGACAGTTAATACATCTCAGTCATTTAAATATGCTATTGCAAAGAAACAGTAACAGCATTCAGGCTGATGATCCCAAATATTAGATAATTCCCATTACATCATTGTGGCTCATAACTGCAACTGGTAAATTATGTAATAAACCAGTTGCATAATCTTGGTCAAATGCTAAGAGATTCCCACATCTTATGCATATCGCATAAGCCGGGGCCTCCGTAAGCCTTTGCCTCTTTTCCAAATGAAAGGTGGACATGGAGGTGCATCCAGGTGAAGTGTATAATAAAGTGTCTTTTAACCATATGAAACATATCTTCTCAAGTTCAAATCGGCATTCTTTCTTTTGACCAATGCTGCCCCTCATTCAGCTCTGCTCAGATACACACAGCCTTTGTAACACTGACCCATTTCACGTAAAAAAAAAAACAATAGCTGAATTCAGCGTGACTGTGAGCAACGGCGAGCGTCTGCTGCTCTGCTCCAACAAGGCTGGGAACCAGACAAACCAGAGCGCACAAATAAATTTGTTATTTCACAAAGCAAAATTAGCCCAACTGTAAACAAACATGCATTACGCGCAAGTACTACTGAAAAATTAAAACAAGTAAAAACGTTAATGCATTTTTGTTCTAACTCTTAACACCCTCAGCACTTTCTCTGTACTCTCTGTTCGGTAATGCATTCCAATCCAAGTACACACAATGTAAGCATTTTCTAAGTCGTCCTACTACACGTAAATATGTAGAGTGAAATTGTTATTCCAAGATTTGACGGAAAATGAATGCAAATGTCTTACAGTATGCGTGTCCATCTTTTGTTGAGCCATACTCAACTTACAAACTGCCTGCAAAGTCTCAGCGCCTCTACGATCACCTCACTTACTGTCAACTCTTGCCATCTAGTGGTAAAACATGCAAAACACCTTCTCTTAATAAAACATTCCCCCAAACAAATGTTCACACTTTCCTCTCATCCTTCCTTTCAATCTTTAACTTTCTATCAGATTAAAAAAAAATAGAAATTCTACACTGTAACCATGAGATAACAAGTGATTAATCACTATGTTTAACTCTAATTAGGTAACAGATCAGTTACAGTAGATTTAAATTAGGACAACCGTTTTTTATCGTTTCTGAATATTTTCAAAGCCTACACGCTGGAATCTGTGCCTTTAGGAGCAGTTTCTTTGTTGTTCTGTGATTTGCTCATATCTCCAAGGCGTCTAAAAAAACTGAAAAACGATCCAGTGGTCTCAGTCTTAAACCACACGCTCCTGGGGAGGATGCTTTCAACGGTAGTCTGCTGTTGGCTGTCCGTGCACTCCATCGACTTTTGTTCTTGTTTTTCCTGAAGCCCCTCTTCCGAAACCCGCACTGAAGAATCGTCCGGTTTGCTTTTCTTTTCCGCGGTTGGAGACGTCTGATCCAGACTGTGAGATTTTTTTATCTTGTTAGAAATGTCAGCGAAATCAAACGCCGGTTTTGAAGGTGCGTGTCCAAGATCCTGTCCTGGCTGGGCTTCTTTGGTGTGTGCCACGTGATTAGGGTCTACAGCTGTAAACTGAGTCTGCAGGTTTTCTTTCTCTTCCTGAGCTTTAGAAACTTTGGTAGGAAGAGTGTGCCGGCGGCCGAGGCTGCGTTTCGTGGGGGACTGAGGGCCGAGCAGAACCCGGATCAAATCCTCATTGGTCGGGTCTCCGGGGTACCGTTGCGTTTCCTCGTCGAAGGTGAGCTGACGAGCCAAGATCCTCCTGGCAGGAGGGGATTTCTGGTTTTCCAGAGCTTGATCCACGGAGGAGACGCTTCCACGGCTGTTCTGGTACTCCAAAACCTTTTTAGAGGCTTCGCGCAACTTCTGGGCCTCTTCCTCATTGTTGTCTTGTAAATCTTCCTCCTCGTCCTCATCAGTGGTGGCAGAGAAAGACCTAATTGTGGGCAGAGGGATGGGAATTGTGTTAGGTTGGCTCGATACATCCTGAGAATCCTCTTTTTCGGACGTTTCAGCCTTTTCTTCATAGGGAGCCACGGTGTTTGAATTATTGTCCTCAACGTGTGACTGTGCTTGCTTTTGTGAAAAGTTCTCCGTGAGTTCAATTGCGGAATTCCACTCTTTTCGGAACATATCTTTGGCCCTGAAATGGTTCCTGTGATTTCTAGGTCCAGTTGGAAGGTTTGTCTGAGAACTGATCTCTGACAGGCTCCCATTAACTGGGCTCCCTCTGGTGGGGCTTCCGTTGTTTGATGAAGGCTTCCCCAGTCTCCTCCTAGAGCTGCGATTAGTTAGGACGTTCTGCAGAACGTACTCTAATGCAATGCCCTCCATTTCCTTGTCTCTACTCGAACAGGTGGCGGTGGAACGGCGCTTGGCTGCGATCTGCAGTCTATCGAGGTGCTTGCGTTTCATCTCCACCATCTCTCTGGCCTTGTTTTCCTGCAGGAAAGTCTCGGCGTTAATGAATCATAGCAAGATTTTTTTTCTTGGTTTGTCCAAGACCAGAGAAGGACCAGCGTGTAGATTTACCTGGATAGCCCGGATAAACTTTTGGCAGAACGTGTGAAAAATGGAACAACATTCCTCCAGTCTGAACGTCTTGCTGTCTTCACAGAAGTACTCAGCCACAGAGTCACTTACAGCCTGCAGCTCTTCAAATTCAGTCTCTATTTCCTTCAAACAAACATCCGCTTTCTAAACGGACCACAAACAGGTTATTGTAAAATGTATTCATATATATATATTTTTTTTTATTTCTCACTGCTGAAGGCAACGCTTACCTTTAGAAAATCCTCCATCTGCTCCTTCAGTTCTTCTTGTTTCAAGGTGTCTGCTTTGGCAACTTGTACTTTCTTCTTCTGCCTTTCAATCTCAGCTTCAACGTCACCTTTGGTTATTCTAAAATAAAGTAAAAAAAAAAAAACCTCAGCCTTCAACATTTAGACAACGATACAAATAAAAAGGGCAAATCGATTATATTCCTAAGACTTACCTTGATGCAGCTTCAATGTGTTTGAGTTGTTCAGGGAAGTTAAGCAGCGCCATATCTACCTTCTGTGCTTGCTGTGGTAAACACATGAATCAGTTTAAGAATCAAATTTATTCTACCATTCAACCACAGGCCAGTTTATTGGGTGCGTCAGTGCAATTGTTTGGAAAGATAGGTAGTGAATCAACCATTTACACGTCTAGACAAGGTGAAGAGACGACTTCCTGAGCATTGAAGGTACCACGGTTGATGGTGCCAGACTAGCTGGCCTGAGTATTTCAAAACCTGCTGATCATTGGGATTTTTCACACACAACCATCTCCTGAGTTTACAGAGAATGGTCTGAAGAAGAAAAAATATCCAGTGAGGCTCAGCTTCTAAAATGCCTAGCTGATGTGAGAGGTCAGAAGTGAACGGTCAGACTGGTTTCAAGATGACAGGACGGCAACGGTAGTTCATATGAAGGTTTGCAGAATACCACCTCTGAACACACAATGGACTGAATGGTAAAGCAGATGGGCTATAGCAGCAGATGACCATTAGGTTCCAGTTATTTCAGCTGTCAACAGGAAACAGAAGCTACAACTTACACAGACTCGCCAAGATCGGACATTAACAGATTTGATACTCCTTGCCTGATCAAATAAGTCTCGGCGAAAGCACGGATCCATTCTGCCTTGTATCAGCGGTTCAGGATGTTGTAATGGTTTTGGGGATATTTTCTAACTTTGGGCCCCGGGGTGCCATTATTGTTTAAACACTACAGTGTCCTTGAGTATTGTTGCTGACCATGTCCATCCCTTTAGTGCTACAGTGCATCCATATTCTGACAGCCGCTCTTGGCGGATCAATGCATCATGTCTCAAAGGTGCCAGATCTTAATTCAATAGAGCATCTTTGAATCCTGTATCTTGTCCCTGTAAGAATATCATTTTCAAAAGATCATTTCAATCTGACAACCGAGGCCCATCAGAACATGCATTTGTTCTTATTGAATGTGACTGTAATCTAGACCATTCTTCTTATCAAAAGTGAAGCATGTTTATTATAAACATGGTCTGAAAGGGTGAAGACAAAAAGAGGTCCCTGCTACAAAAATCAATTATGGTCAAACTCAAACAAAGTTTTCACCCACCCAAACAAACCTTTTGCAGAATCCAAATGGCTTCTGGATCAAATAAAACAAAGGATGAGCTCTTTTAACATAGTGGAAAGTATATTTGTAGGAGTCAAGGTGAGCCTTTCACCTGACGGAAACTGTAACCCCTGCCAAGGATGGTGGTGGTAGTACTATGCTAAAGGTCTGCTTTGTTTTCTTTAGTACTGGTGTGACACTCAAAGCATCCAAATTCTTCAGTATCTCTATAATAATAGACACTTGAGGTTTGGACATAGTAAGCATTACAGAGGACATCAAAATGTAGTTATGGCTGAACAAAGCAGATTAACATTAAACAGTTAAAGTCAGCCCAACCTCAACCATTTTTAAGATTTATGGATGGCACTTAAAAACCAGGTCGGTGCCAAGAGACCGACAGAATATTTAAGTCCAACTGCTTCTGATATAAAAAAAAAACGGTCAGCTACACAGCCAATTATACCAGAAGCTTGTTTCCCGCCGAGGGTTAGCTAGTAGCTATATATATCCAAATTAACACATATGTACTGTCGTCTCAGTAAAACGGTAAATGGCCTGCACTTCTACAGTGTTTCATCACATCCTAAGGACCCCGAAGCAATAAAACAGCATGTTTTATTGAAGACCGGGAGAAGGTGCCAGTACTAATAAGGTAATAAAGTGGAGAGTGAATGTAAATTTAAATACAGAAACGGGCCTTCAAATTACAGCTTGACATCTATACATGTCTGTTCCCGCAGAGTAATGAAGGGTCTGGTGCTTATTTCCAGCAGGTGTTGGACAAGAGACGGGGTAGACCCCTGGACGGGTCTACAGGCAATTTAGCCAAACCAATTAACCTAACAGCCTTGAACTGTGGGAGGAAGCTGGAGAACCCAGAGAGAACAAGAACAGAGCTAACCCATGGTCTACTGAGCAGCCCTACAATCAAACAAAAGAATAAAATCTACTTGCCATCACAACATAATGCATAAGGTTCATTCCAGGTTTGTTTGCTTTGGTATCCGCCAGCTTCAGAAGAGATGACATACGGAAGCCAACTGCGCTGCCTGCGTAGCCACCCTGAGAATAAACACACACCTTCAGTGATGCAAAACACAAAGGAAGGTTGTCCATTAACCCTACGGTGCAAATTCACTGCTTACAGCATTCATGTAATTTCCTGTTTTCAGCACCAAGCGAATGACGGAATGTAGATTATCACACTCCAACAACTCTGAAAAAAAAGAAAGCTAGTGTTAGCAATGAAACCTAAGTTCTACTTTATTAGTGGCATTTCTTAGAAAACTCTAGCAAACAAACATACCTTTTCCAGCCACTGTCAGAGTTCCAATGAATTCTCTTATTTCATTCATGAGGGCGAAGAATTCCTCCTTCAGCACCAAGCAGCTCAGACGTTCTTCATAACTAAAGGACCACAGGCACACTAACATTTAGCCAGCCTTGAAAACCTTTCATGGCTCTCCTGGGCCGTTTCTCATTTTGTCACGTTACAGCGACACACTTCTATTCATTTTACAAGCATGTTCTGTGATAGACAAACTCAAAGTAATGCATGGTTATGAAGTGGAAGGTAAATGGTGCATGGGTTTGAAAGATTCTCGCATTGCCCGGGATACTTGGCATATAAAATAGGAGTGGGAAAAGAAGTTAAATATCCAGATAGAAGATGAAGTATGGGATAACATGTGGAAAGATTCCCAAAGAGGGAGTAACAGTCAATTATGGAAATAATTTGATTGGGATTTAAAAGTTAGGTATTTTTACACCCCTATTAGAATTTCTAATTTTGTTAAGGACCCTTTCACTGCATATTATTGAAGAAAATGTGGGCAAATAGGACACGTTACACACATATTCTGGGATTGTCCAGTTATCCCAAAATTTTGGAAATGAGGTTCCATTAAATCCTCTGTTTTATTTACTGGGAGTTATCTCAAACCAGGATTTCAATGCAAATCCCAGCTATATTATACGTATTGTATTATTATAAAATTGATTACAGTGAATTGGGAAAGATTTAAAACAATAATAGAATGGAAACAGATTATATATATATATATATATATATATATATATATATATATATATATATATATATATATATATATATATATATATATATATATATATTCTACAAATGAATGTTGCACTCTGATCAATATTCAAATGTATTTAGCAATTTGTTGTTAGTCTCAGAAAACTTAGTTTCGAAGCATTGCTGCTTTGCATATATATTAAGACAATTATTTTGTTTGTTTAAAAGTTGTACAGATATATAAGCTGTTTATGTGTGTTGTTTCTTTTTTCTTGTTTTCACAATTTTAGTTACATTATTTATGTATCTAAAAATGTAGATCATTTTTAATCTCCAACAATATAAAAAATTAAGAAAAAGGTTAAACAAAACTAAAATCAGAAAAATGAAACATTGCAGAGTGTGACAGCTGTACCCCCCCCCCCCACACCAAATAAAATCCAATGCAACCAATGACATTAAGAAGCCACCTAATAGTCCTCCTGTGTGATCAAGTTGATCTTAGTGTAAATCAGTTGTTCTCTGCGGCCCTCAGAGGTTTATTAGAGAACATTGTGTTATAAAACAATATCCTAAGCTGTCAAGATCAGAGCACTGTTCAATTTATCATTTGGAAAAATTAAAAATAAAAACATTTGCAAACCAGATTTGCAAACCAACCAATAAAATAGCTCTCTGCTTAAACTGACAAACAAGGGAAGGATAGAATTATTTAGAGAAGTAGCCGAGAGGTTAATGGCTAACTTGCAGATCCACGGCTTGTGTAGGTGAACCTGTTGTCAGGAAAACTATTGCAAAGCATTTAAGGAGAAGTGGCAAAAAGAAAACCACAAGACGCCATAACAAGCTCGATTTGCATTAAGGTACACAGCAAGCATGTTGAAGAAGGTTCTCTGGTTAGATGGACTGAAGGTGAACTTTTTGGCCAACTTGTACACCACTGAGTGGCAAAAATGAACACTGCAGGTAACGCAAAACAGCCCGTCTTCTCCATGGGATCGTGCCAGTGTCATGGTGTGGGGAGGCTTTCATCTGGCAGGGCCAGAGAAGCTAGTCAGAGTTGACAAGAAGAAGGATGGAGCTAAATACAGGACAATCCAGGAAGAAAAGCCATTACGGGCTGCAAAAGACCTGAGAGGTTCACCTTCCACCAAGGCAATGACACTAAAACTACAGTATGGGCTGCAATGGGATAGTTTGGATCCAGGAATAACCATATGAGAAATGGCTCATTTAAAGTTGAGACCTAAATCCATCTGAAAGTGGTGAAACTTGAAAGTTATTTTTCATAGATGCTCTCTATCCGATCATGACTAAGTTTGAGTGATTTTGCATAGACGAATGGACAACATCAGCCACTACAGCCAAATATTTGAAGCTATAATTTACAGCAAAAGGCTGTTTTACAAAGTAATACTTCCCGGTGGGGTGAACACAAATCCATGGAAGCCATTTTAGGCTTTCATTTGTAAAAGAAACATGTAAAAGATGTTGCTTTCATTTCTAGATCATGTGCTAATGTGTGTTAGTCCAAGTCAGGGTTGTCCAAACGTTTTAGCACAAGGGGTGAAAATGTCAAGTCAAAAGCATTTGAGGGCCAATAAATAAATAAATAAATAAATAATGTTATTTTTTTACCTGCTCTACAAAATATGATAATTTTATATGACTTTTTTTTTGGATTTTCTGTATGAAAGGAATGTGTAAATAATTGCAAAATGAGTTTTGCTGATATTAACAATCGGTCATCCAGTTTACAAATCATTTTGAGACCGATTGGAAAAACAAAAAAACAAAACAGAATTGTTGTCTAAGAAAAGGATTTGGATCATTATTTCTTATATAGCCACTGCTGTATTTCGCTAACTTTAATAAACTAATTCAAAGCAGATCTTAATGCACCGAAGTCTGCATTTCAGTAAAAGCCATCGGTGTCGTTAAAAGACAAAAGCTTTGTGTTGTGCCTAACGTTTTCAACTGTAAGATTTAAACATGTCTGCACTAATTTTGCACTAATTAAAAATAAAAGGTTTCCATCTGCACTAGACTTCAGTGCTGGTGGACTAGATATTTCTTGAAATGAAGCTGTGGGGGCCGCATTAAATCAGTATAGGGGCTGCAAATGGCCCCTGGGCCGCACTTTTGAAATGCCTGGTCTATGTGAAAACAATCCAAGGGGTTTGAATCCTTTTACCAGACACTTTCCATCAGTAGACTGTAGGTAAAATTAAAATGTACTGTTCAAAGAGATCATTTCTGTCTGCTTACCTGGGCAGCTTTATCAGCATCAGCATAAAAAGATCCGCTTCGGGGAGGGCCGACGGGTCGCCTTTAAAACCGACTAACTGCTTCATCTGAATGAATGATAAATAAAGCGCAAATCTTAAAACCAGCCTGTTTTTTTTCCCACTTCTTCTTGGTATGCCTTTAATAATCAAAATAAAAATGAGAAACTGAATTAAATACCTCCCCTTCGTCTGGCAGCAACTTGCTCATCTCTCGCAGTTTTCCCGAGCCAAAACTGAGGCCATTTCCCGATTGAATGTCCTGAACCAGAGCCTTCACAGGCCTGTGGATGGAGGTGGAGACATGGGAAGGATCCAAGTCACTAGTCATCACCAGTCACGGCGTAATTAATGCTTGTGTAGGCCTGTGACTTATGAGCGATAAGTCCACGTTAAGGCCATCCTTTTGTATGCTTGGAAAACTGACATCTACAAGCCTCTGCCTGCTCAAAATGATTTGCAAAAGCCTAATCTCAACCATAAACGAGTCAACTGCTGTACAGGACTGACAAATGATGGATTGCTCTATGTAAAAAAAAAAAAATAAAAAAAAAATTCTATGATCGTTTTCTTTTGGAGAAGTAAATAGCAACACTAGGCATAACAACATGCCTTCCGCATGTTCAGTTAGCGCGGCTGTAGAACAACCTGCCAGTTTGTCCACAGATGTTTTACAGGACTGACAATGAGATACTTCCATTTCCTGTTGGGTCTGTTGTGTTTGCCAAACAGCCTCAGACAATACATTTGCAAGACTTTTCAGTTACGGATCTGCGCTGAGCCGAATACCGCAGGGAGGTCACAGCACAGGGCAGACCTGTCCGGGCTTGTCGTCTTCCGAAGGGCTTGTGAGCGTCACGCAGCCGCGTCTCGCGCACAAATCTATCTGCCTCATCATGTGTTGTTTTACACTTCAAAATGAAGAAATGGTTGTGCAAAAAAAAAACAAAAAAAAAAAAACACTTACACACCTAAAAGCGCAACCTCTCTGACTCACCGCTTGAACTGCTTCAGGAATATTCCGATGTTCATGCTCCTCTTGGAGCTGAGGATGGTAACCTGGAGATGGAAAGAGACCAAAACACGGCCATAATCGCTTGTTAAGATCATTTCGCCTCTGGCATCTTTTTTTTTTTTTCCTATTGCATACTTCTCGTGTGTTCCCAAAAAAAGAGACAGCTGGTTCCAAAGGTTAAGGTTTCTTTGAGTTGTTTGTATCGAACAGTCTGAGTAAAGATAGCCCGGTATTCCGAAGCAGCAACGTATTTACTTAAGGTCCAATTCCAAAACGTTAGATAAGGCCAAGTAAAAGTTTATGAATGTGCTTCAACCCATTTTAAATAAAAAAAATGCAATCTTCCAAGTTAATTCTATTACTTATATATATATATGGTATATAATAGAGCACAATTTAAGGTATAATCAGGCCGCTATACGTTTTTTACTGTTCTCTGAGGAAACAATTATGCCTTCCTTTGGCAAACACGATCAATAGCGACAGACTCCACCCTAGTGCTGAGTGAACCTCCAGACATACACAATGTTCCTATGATACACCACTGTCTGTTTTCAACACAGGTTTTGGTAAAACAGTAACAGTATACCTTCAATTCCTAAAAACAGTGAAAAGGTTTACGAAATGTGCTTTTTTTTAAGAAATCATCATTCATTTCATCAAGCTGAACATGTGATCACCTTTATCTCTTTGAAATAAACACTTTGCGTTAAGAATTTGTCGGGATGTTTTCTGTTTATCTCCCATGCTTGGTTGGGGGTGGGGGGGGTAATCAATGGAGGTCAAAGGAACACAGCTTTCATTACACTGCAAAAACCAGCCAACGTTTTAATCTATAGCTTCAGCCCCCTGGAGCTCAGGTTGGATGAGATCTGGCTAAACTCACCATCTCTCCTCCGGGGCCAGTAGGTAGCTGCCCCCTCACGCTGGAGCGGTTCGGGCCCTTCGGAGGCTGCTGACCGTGGTTGTGACTAAACAGCTCCTCCATGTGAACGGTGTCCAGCTCATACTGCCCGTCGGCCTTATCCGCCGTCCAGATGTTGTGCTTTCCTATCACGCTGTGTTTGGGTAGAGTCTCCCAGTTGAAGTTGCGCATCCGGGACCGCCGGCGGTCTCCCCAGCCCAGGAGGCCCCCTCCACGCTGGGGGAAGCCAGGAGCCGGAGGTGGGGGCGGAGGAGGTGGGGGTGGAGGAGGAGGAGGAGGTGGAGGTGGAGGAGGTGGTGGAGCTGGGGCACTTGCTGGTTGCATCTTTGCGAGGTTTAGGGTGCATTCATGATCCTGGTTTAACACATGCATAATGTCAGCTCAAATATAGATGGTAAACTTTATTTTTTATTTTATTTTTTAAAATCTTGTCCCAAAACAGCATAACCTCATGAGTAGAGTGGACATTAAAAACAAGAATCAACACAATATGGAGCAGCAGTCTTATATCAATTTAATGTTAATAACAGTAACTTATTAAATGTCCTGGAAGAAGTCCTGAAGCATAAAAAGTCCTAAAACGTCTGTAGTCTGCGTCAGAGCGTCAGTTCTGTTTTTGGTGGAGAACAACCAAGGTCTAACACGTGACTATGCTTCAAATAGACTAAATATAGACATTTTTTCAACAAAAAACCCCAAAAGCAACAACAACAACAAAAAAACTATTTTATCCAAACTTTTTACAGAGTTTGATATCTTTTCTCCATGGCTTCTGTTATCTTATAACTGGGCAACTTTCGTAGCCTTACTTCAGCAGTCAGTTTAAAAAAGTAAGAAAAACAACTTACATGTAAGAGCCTGTCAGAAGGAGCTCCATGGTCTTCCTCGGTCCTCCTGCTGAAACCTTCGGCACACCGAGTTGCATTAACCTGGAGAGGAGCGAGTGTCGAAATTCGCTTCGGCTTCGTCGACACGCCCAGGTAAGTCATTTACTTCCATGATATTCCACGCCTTCCCAGCCCGGGAGAGTCTGGGAAGTTTGGCATTTTTTCAGACGCAACTTGTTGCCGCTTCTGGCTTGTTGTTGGCCGCACTGTCCGGTCTGTGTCCGGCTGCAGCCTCGGCTCATGTGAGCCGCCCTCTGGATCCACAGACTGCCCGATAGGCGTCCTATCTGAATTCCTATTGATCTGCTGAATTTCTGAACGATCACCCACGAGCTGAACTGAGTCACAGGCTGTGGAAATACAACCAATTTCTTCAGAATTGTTTTTTTTTTTCTTTTTTACTGTTCCATACTTTTGTGTCTTAATCCCCCCCACCCCCCCATGTTCTGCTCACATGGTGCCTGACTCACACGGATTGGTCATGTCCAGTAAACAGTCAACCGGCAAGGTTTAATTAAATGAATTAAATGTGATTAATCCCATTTGTTTTGAAGAACTCGTTAGCCACACGTTGGTCTGATCAGTAGCGGGTACGGGTGAACCGGGCAGTCGCCCAGGGCGGCACCTTTTAATGACATACATGGGGCGGCATGAGCAGCTAAAAAAAAAAAGAAAGAAATTAAAAATAACCTGCAACCCAAAAGCGGTTTCCCATTATCTGTCATATCACTGTGTGAGGAATCGTCGCCCCTTCCAGTTGCGGGCGGCCTGCTTGGTGTGGGAAGATGCTGCGGCCTCTCACTGCATAGTGGCTGGAGGCTGAGACGAAGAAAGGCCATGAAGAGCAGTTCACCTCTCGGTCTCTTAAATGGACCGAGCAACGGGGGATCAACTCTACGGATTACTGGAATTAGTGGTTAAAGTCAGTCACACCCAGGCGTGGGGTGGCCAGGGAGGTTTCGGGAGGATTCCCAACAGGCCGGTCTGTTTCAGGCCGAACCGGTTGGTGGTCGAACTCTTTCTTTTTTTTTTCTCCCCTTTGTCTTTCTACCCAATAATGAAACGCAGCCGCAGTGATGAGCGGGCTGGTGACCCATGCACCACGCTGAGTCGATCTGATATTATGCCAGATGCAAACAGCCCCTCATAATTAAAACAAAAGCTAGAAAGAAACTGGAGCTAGTTAAAGTAGCAAAGATGCTGGAAAGAAAGGAGAAAGAAATGAGGGAAGTACAGAAAATGTCCATAGGATCAGCCTGTGCGCAAAATAAACCAGTTACTTTTTTTTTTTTTTTTAACCACTGTCTTTTAACTGTGGGACCGCAGTCCTTTACTGAAGGGGCTGAGGTCAGCGTGATTCCAGTCAGCCGGGCCAGTAATGGACTGAGCAGCATGACTGCAGGTTAGCAAAAATGGTACCATTGGCAGATATGAGTGGGTTTAGGATGTGTTCAGGGAGCACAGAGCATTAACGGTTACACTGCATGTGTCTAAATAATTACTTTGTTTTACCAATTAGAATGAATGTTAATCCCATAATGGCTAACCAGGAAAAGAAAGACATTACATGGGAGAGCCTGTGTTTAATGGATAATATTTTAATAACTATAGGCTACATCATGATTTCTTGTGTTTCTACATTAACA